>NW_010239357.1:73800-110883 GCF_000690775.1 Eurypyga helias
CGGCTTCAGTGGCAGCATGGGGAATATCCACACAGGGAGCACAACCAGCAGCAGGCTGCCTTGTGAAAAGGCTGCATTTCGAGCCGGCAAACACTGACAGAACAAACTCAGGAATCCCCCCCAGATTTAGTTTCTAAACCACAACCTTAAGAACTTCCTTCCATCTCTTGGACAACACTGCTACAATGGATAACAAACACGAAATGCTAATAGAGATTTTTAGAGAGTGTCACTGAAAGGCCAAATGAAAACACTGAGGGAAGCATTGTGTGGCTTTGTACATCCCGAGTTGGCGACTCTGGATCCTGTTAAGAGAAACGCAAGAAGAAACCCATTCTAGCATGGAATGGTGTTAATTGAGGGCATGGATCGTGAAAAATATTGCCAGTTCTGTCACTTGTTACAAGTTGTTGATTTATATGAGAAATGAGAACTACAAAGGTGTGTTTGCGGATAAGCATTCATGTTTCTCTCCTGGTCTAAAGGGATGAGAATAGAGGTGAAAAAGCCAAGGATTGAGAAGAATACAAAAGATGCCCACACATCTAGTGAATATTATCTTGTTCAGTAAGTGACATGCTAATTTCCTCTTGGAGTATTACATACTGTGCCCCTGCTAAAGTTTATTATCAAGTAAATTAAACTGGAACTTGCAGACTTCGGTATATCAGGCAGCCCAGGGAATAAATGCATTTCACTTTTTTTTTTTTAATGAAAGGAAGATTGACTTTATTTTCAAATAAATAGTCAAGTGGAGCAAAGCATGCTGTCTATGCTGTATTTTAGGTGCTTCATCATGCAATTTCATGTCTCTAGATGAGGCTGGTTAGAAGTTAAAGCAAATCAGCAAAAAGATAATAACAAATTCCAATTTCTTAAAATCTTGTCGCTTTCATTGTACATCAACGGTCTCTTTAAATAAAATGAAGTGATGGATGCAGGAGGAATTATGTTATCTTTGCCCATTGTCTCTGAGTCACTCCTGAAGATAAAGTTCTGCTTTACTTACTGTACTGATTTCAAAGAAATACAGGAATGTGCTTAGAAAACCATGATCTAAACCTCCAGATTTCATGTGCGAGACTTCAGTAGAGACTAAGAAAAGTGTGTGCTGCAACTTCTAAAAGAAAATAGTTTGGTTACTGAGAGTTCGTGGTCTTTATGCAGCAGTTTCATATATGTCCTACTGTTAGAAAGCCAAAGCAGCCAGACAAGAGTTTCCAAACCATCTATTGTAGTCATTCCCTTTAGCAGCCTGGCTGTAAGTCATGTGCTGTTGTCTCAGTAATTTATATCTATATTTCTCAGCGTTCCTCTAGTAATTATATTTTTATTAATTTATGTAGATTTCATTCAAGCTAGGTAGGGTAATATGTGTTAGGGAAAGCAGTAAAATGTTTGGCATAGAGGACGTGCCAGTTATCTAGCTGTTGTGATATTCAGTCTTCCTCATTCTGTATAAATCTGCAATCAGCAAGTTATAATGACTTTGATTCCGTAAAATCTGTAAGGATTAATTCCTTAAAATCAAATAGTTTTGCAGAGTCTCAGAATGTTTTCTATCTGCTCAATAGGCTATGCAAAGAATTTCTCTCCAAAACAAATGTAAATAGTCCTTGAAAATGTAACACTGAACAATTAAGCCTGTGTTAGGTAGTAGTTTGGGGTTTTGAGGTGTTTGGTTCTTTTTTTAAAAAGCCGTATTTCATAAGAAGTAAAGGATTTGCTTGCCACTGCCATTGCTGAACTCACTCATGGCTCTGTGTGGGTGTACCTTATTGTGATTATGCAAAAGAAATCACGAATCATAGGCAAGTGCAAGAAGGCAGTTATTGTAGGCACAGTGGCCAAACTGAGGAGTGGCAGAGTGCTGCAGGCACGGGGCACAGCAGCCGTTGTCCGACATTCTGGCGTCTCTCTCTTCCTGCAGTCTTGCATTTGGCCTGTTGTTTAAACGGTGAAGACGGTGGCTGAAAGTTAGAAAGAGGAGCTGGGACTGAACTAGGAGAAAATACAAAAATAAGACGGATTAGGTAAAATGAAGAAAATGAAACTGAGGAGCATGCTGATAATGATAAGAGAATTATAGTGATATTTGATTAGGGACCAGTATGTAACAACCCCCAAACCCAGTGTATGTTTTGCCCACCTGTAGCAACTGTGATGAAAGATAATGTTTTCCCACCTCCTTTTCATTCAAGTGTGACAAACAGGATCAGCAGCAAAGCTGTCTTCGGAACAAGTTTCTCATTCCACTAATCCATCAGCATTATCTCCTGAGCTGCTTCCTCCTCCTGTGAGTCTGCAGCAGATGTAGTTACGTTGCAAAAAAGCACAGAAATCACTTGGCAAGTTTTCTATCAGTACCATCACCCACTTAAGGAATGCAACCCTGACCACTTGCACTGAGTCTGAGGTAGCGTCTTCCTCCATCCTAACACATGGTCAGTGAAGTATCAGTGGTGACAGATGTCAACACAAGACACAAAAATTGCCAAAACCCCAGGAAAAATTAAAAATGAGCAGCCAGCTGCATCCTATCAAAATAAAAGGCAACAGGGTTAAAACAGGAAAAGGCAGCACATGAATCTTGGGATCATAGAGATGTGTGGGGAAAATATTAGTGACCAAGAAAGTAATTTTACCCTCCCCACTGCTAAATGAATATATTAAATAAATAAATAAATTACCAGGAGGTTGGAAAGTGCTATGACTTTGATGAGGAGTTTAATGGATGTAAATATGGCTATCCCAGGAAGTGTGAAGATCCTGGGCATTATTAAAGGATGTGGCTGTGCTGGTCCTCTGTTTCCCAGGTAATACACCAAGGAACTGTTTTGTCCTTCAACCTGAGTTTACTGCAACATTTCTGATCTTGCTGTGGAGGAAATTATAATGATTACAGTGTGGCTGGATTTTTCACTTCCAGGCCTGGGTACCAAGGATCCAGAAATCTAACAGAAGCAATGACACTGATTCATTACAGTGCCTTAAAGAAATCAGTCACGTTCTGGATGCTGGTTTCTATCTCTGTTTGTTGTGAGGATTCATCAACAGTTATGTTTATCTCTCTGCAAATCATCTGATAGCACTGACTGGGAATGGCGATGCTACCTGTTATTACCAATAAATATGAAGGTGTAATTTTTTTGTCATTGCAAGAAATAGAAGTTCCCTCGGATGGAATTATATGAGGTTTTATTTTCAAACACATCATGGGCTTTTTATTTATTAGAAAAGAGCATTGGCAGATCTATATAGCAAAAGTTTAGTTAACAAATAGAGGCAAAAATACCTTCTGGTGCAAAAATCATTTGAATACAGAGCTGTGGCAAATAATCCCAAGACTAAGCTCTTCCCTCTGTGTTGCTTGTGGTTAGCTCCTGCTCCAGGCAGTAACTAATAGCTTGCAGTTTGGCCTTGACTTTCTGGGATAGTGGAACAGTGCTTAAAGCACATTTGAAGTAGAAGGAAGAGGCATTAAGACACTGATGCATATCCCTGAACCTCAGGTAACAAATGCCAGCCTGTGTCTGTGAAACACATTAAAGTAGCTTCAGGGCTGCTGTCGCTCATGCTGTCTGCCTGCTCCAAAAGTGCCATTCGGGCTGTTGGGGAGAAGATGAATGGAGTGACTCTTCAGCAATTTCTGGTGGCTTAGCGTTGCAGTGGAGGTATGGCATAGGAGTAACCAGGGCCATTAACAACTTTGTTGTTTGTTAAGCCAATAAAAACTGGAAACAGAAGCTCATCACCTGGCTGTCAGTTTGAATGTGCTCACCAGGTTTTAATTTAATACAAGGGCCAGCGTCCACAAACTTTCACAATTTGAATGTTCCTGAAAATCAAAGCACATGCTTTTCCCTTATCCTTCAATGAAATGAAATGACAGCATAGCTGCCAAATTCAGCTCTCTTTTGTGGTGAAATACATGCCACCAATATTCACTCTGTCACTATAATCTTCAGATTTGCTAATTGATGCCCCTCAGGGCAGTTAGGTGAGTGGCTGACGGTCAGAACCTGAATTATTCCCACAACACTTTCTGCAGAGGGGAGTCAAGGAGATAAACTTGTGTCCTGTGTAATATTCTCCAAGAGCAACATGCGGTTCAAAATACATTAGACTTACAGTTTTATGACAGCACTTTTCTTTATGAAATTATCCTGCTAACTGCTGCTAAAAGCAGGGGTCTGCTATTAACAGAAGGCTGGTGTAAAGCCCAGAATGCAGGGTACTCTGCACGTTTTGGGCAGCCTCACTTTTCTATTCTACAATGTTTCTTTAATCCTCTATGCCTGTGCAAAGCCAGGTTTTCTTTTTTACTGCAAATGGAATGTTTATATGCATTTTGAGATAAATATGTGCTAGAAAAATTGAAGCATTTTAATGCCCACATCCACCTGGCTAATTTTTATGGCATGGAAATGCTTGACAGATAGAAAAGTTGGGCTTTTTGTTAAGAAGCGAAAGGAAATAAGCTTACAACAAACCTTGTCTCTGAAACTGCAGGCTGCTTGTTAGATTGACAACACAGAAAGTGCTCTATGCTGAAAGACTGCAAATTCTGTGAAAGCAGGTATGTGAAACTCAGTAAGGAATAAATGAAAAACTAATGTGGCATTTCAGTCTGTTTTTTCAGTCCATAGATGTTCCCACTTATGTTCTCATTTATGTAGGTGGTGATCTCCTATGGTTTTCACAAGTTGACGCACAGCCTATTGCTGTGCTGATGGGACAAATAACCATGGTAAGGAGCAACAGAAGTGACTAAATGTCCTAAACATAACAGGACAAAGAATATTTTCTCCATCCCTGCATATATCTGGGCACTATATGTATATATACACATGCTGTTAGCAAAGACAATCATGTGATAACCCACAGCCCTATATGACAATCTTCATAGCTATGTGATTTCTGCATGCAAGTTTCACCACACAGTTTGCACTATGACTTGTTTCTACATCTCCTTAGGCTGTGTTTCCATCATTCCAAATGTGCAGTAGCAGATAGACTCCCAATCTGCCAGGTTTTTAGTTTTCTTTTCTCTCTCCTCTGTGAATTAACATTCCAGGCAAGTGTCTTTGTCACAAAGAGAAAATGGAAGAGAAGGTAAACTGCCTGTGAGGAAGTGCAATTCTATTCTCTTGGTTAAAAAGAACAAAAAGAAGTTTTGACTTTTCCTTATTCTTTCTCAAGCAGATTTAAAAATCAAAGCAATAATCCATCCATGATGGATGGATTGAAATGTGTTCCTGTTCCCAGATTTATAAATAGGAATTTATAATGGAAAAGTTGTTATAAAGTACAGTTATCTCAGACACATGGTCCTAATCAACGATGCATTAATTAGCAGTACTGAAAAATGCACCAGAAGACATATCTTCATTTTTTTCGCAGAATTTTACTCTTGATGTCCCTGAAGTCACTCAACAGCATCAGCAGCAAAGCAGACATTAACCCAAATTGCATGGATGTGTGATCCGTAGTGGCCATTTTCCTGAAAAATAATGAACTAAATATTATAAAAGCTATTAATTATCAAGGAATGGGTGTTGTTTCTCATTAAAAAAAAAATCTTAAAAATCTCCTATTTCTTTCTTGTGATTGTAATCCCACAAGTTATTAGTTGCTAGAGAGACTGGGGTGTGGAAACCTAACGTGCAGCTCTGTACAGACCACTTACAAAGCATCCAGCCTCTCTGGGGAGCTGCTGTGCTGTCTGAACGATACCCTTCTGCTTAAGAGGTTGGGTTTTGACATAATAAATGGAACTCATTTTTGCAGCCACCATCTTTCAGTCTCCAGAGTTAACAACAAGCCCTTCCAGGCATATTTGTAGGAAAGCAGGGCATTCAGAGCCAGGCTTTGTTCATTTGAAAATGAAATGAATTAGTCAGTGTGCTCTAGATGTTTGTCCCAAAGGCTAGTATTATTGCCATTTAACCAATGGCTGTCATTTACTGAAATACCAAAGCACATATTTAATTTTAATGTTACTGTCACATCTGAATTGATAAGTTAGGTATGTAAATTTGATTTCAAATGAGAAATTAAATGGCTAATCAGTTGATCATTACATTCATAGTATGTCATTAGCATTTTAGGTCTTACATTATTATTTCTCTCTGACTACTGGGTAGTTTTACTCTCACAGCATGTTATTTACCCAATTGCTATTTTTCTTGTTATATTTAATTAAAACTTGTGAAAAAAAACCCCAACATTTACAAGGGAAATAACCAAAATTGCTGTTTTAAAATAGCCTGGTGTATCCCTTACAGAGGTAGAAAACTGCTAGATAAACATGTCTGTGGGTGTAAGATATCCCACATACTGCCTTCTGCACACAGTTCATTCTGTTCAAGTAGCACTTTCGTATCTGCCATTGGTTGGGTGATAAATATACATAAATGGTTAAAGCAAATTAAAGACAATAGTGACTTGATTTTTATTTTTCCGGTGTTTGTGCTTTGGATTGGTTTCCATTGTTTTGAGTGTTCATCACACTCCCATGCTACTGGTTAGTCCATTGAAAAGATAAGAGGTTACTTGTGCATTACATTAGGGGAGGTTTTTCTTATACCCAGTTCTCTGGTTTGATCTTCAGGTTTCAATCTTCAGATGATTACTCACTGTGGGAGACATTAACAGATTGTTGGGGTTTTTTTTCCCTTTAACTTATTTTTTCTACTATGGATGAGTTTCATGGAATGCTGAGAAGAATGTTCAAGGCTCTTACAAAGCCATAACTTCTCTTTTTTTCAAGATGAAGAGCAGCGTAGAGGAAGTTTGAAGAGAATATACATTATCAGAACTATCTTTTTGCTTAGAAACTCCAGCAGTTCCTGGATTGGAGTTGGATTTGGCATTTAGTGAGGAGTAACTTCTTTATGCATGAAAACCCACACACACTTGATAAGTCAATGTAGACAGCCCACACATCTTGAAATTCCAGCATATAAATGCCCTGAAAGTGTCATTTTCTCTGAATGTGGAGCAGAGCAGGATGTCTTCCTGCCATTGCAGCGCTGGGCTGCTGTGACTGTGCATGGTCTACACACCTACACTGGGTGGGTTGTGTGTTTCTCCATTTCTCTCCTGTCCTCTTCCTGATCCGGTGATTTGCAAGACTAAGCTAACCATTTCAGATGCACAAGGGACAAGGCACAGCTGAGACAGGGTCACTAGAAAGGTGGGTATAAAAGAGAGTGGTGAACTGAGACTGTGTGTCCAACCAGGGGCTAATATCGGGAAATTGTCATGGAGCTCCTGTCAGACACTTAAATGTCTTTGGGCAAGACAAGGAACCCCTGAGAGCAGTCGGTATTCTTGGTCTTCCAAGCAGCTTGGAGAGTGAAATTGTGGAAAAAAGGAGAAACAGGTCTGTAAAGAAGCTTCAGTGTCAGCAGGACAGCAACAATTGCTCAGGCAGTGAGAGTGGGGAGTGAGGCTGAAGATGGAACAGATGGAACAGATGCAGAATTTAGAGGAGAATTGAAAACTAGGGTGGAAGAAAAGAAAATATAATCGAGCTACTAGAAGGGGGAAATGAGACTAGCTAACAAGACTACTACTGGATGAGGGAGAAGATGTGGCAGTAGACAGCAGTGCAGAAGAGTACAGGAGGGTTGTCTATGCAAAAGGACCAGGGGTAGGATGAGAAATTAGAACATTTCTGGGACTGATTGAAGTGTCTTAGGAGCAACCTGGCAAAGGGCAGAGGCAGGTTGAGGAGGACAGACACACTGAATCAAGCCTGGAGCAGGTGGGGAAAAAAGCATCAAAGTCTGTTCCCGTTAAAGCACACTTTTAAATGGAGCCTGGCACTGCACCCAGGACTCCAGGGTCTCTTGCTGTACTATTGCTTCCTGTGAGGCCATGTGTACATGTGTTTGCAGCATATGCTAGCCATGATAGTTTGCTCTATTTAGACTAGATAATAATAAGGATGTGACAGTATGATTTCCTTTTGGTGTGATTGCACCTATTCTGACATCTGGGAAAGGCCCAATTCATGCTAAGACCTCTGACACCAGATGTGCATTAGGATTAAATTAATGTACATGTGTTGCAACATAATTACAGTATATAAATACACCGTGGTGGCATTCCATACTGATACATGGTGATACACACTGTCTTTCCTGTCCGTGATAAGCAGTCCCAGTTCTCAGGCCAAAAATAGTAATATCTACATCAGAAGCCAGAAGTTTGGTCCAGTTCTGATCTGGATGAGAGCTCTCACATATGCAGTTGGGATTGTTAGAGAATTTGATTCCAAAAAAACAAGGAACAACAACACAAAGACCTACACAAAAAAGGATTGCTTACAATAAACCATTAATGGTTTGGAGTGTTTTGCAATAGGTCTAAATGTGGTGGGAAAGGCTAATGTCAACTTGAATGTCATGTTGAACTTTGTTTCTTTTTCACACCTTTAGAGGGGGACTTGAGTGGAAGACCTCACCTTTAGTCCCTAGTTACCTATGCCTGTGCCAGTAATTTTCCTACTCCAGCTAAGTCTTGTAAGTCTTGAGAGTGCTGAATAACTACCTATCTATCTTACAACTAAATGTTGTCAAGATTCACAAATTGCCATTCTTTTGCCTGTCTGTTTTGATTAGGTATCTGTTTCAGAGCCTAGCTATTAGATTAGGCCTTGCACAAGACAGGGTGCCACTGGCAAAGGCACAGTCACCCCTCTTTTTCCAGAATTTTGGTCTCTAGAACATGCACTTAGGTGTGGGAAACTTGGCTTAAATTATTTAACCAACCACTGTATTCTAATGACTTTCATGAACAACATTCTTGGCTGAAAAAGCTCAGTGGTCTCTGCTGTATTTGCTCCATTTTGACTAAAATAGTTAAACCATTCACCTGCAGTAGGATCAGAACTCAGGTTTCTTGCTTTTATACCTATTACTCTGTTGTAGTTTAACCCCAGCTGGCAACTAAGCACCACATAGCTGTTCGCTCAGTTTCCCCCTCCCCCAGTGGGAGGGGGAGGAGAATTGAAGGAAAAGTCAAGGAAGCCCATGTATTGAGATAGGAACAATTTAATAATTTAAAGTAAATTAAATAAAATAATGATACTAGTAATACTAACAATACCAATAATACTAGCAATAGTAACAATACTAGCATTACTAGTAATAATACGTAATGAAAATAATGGAAAAGAAAACAAATTATACAATCGCTTACCATGCCACAACTGATACCCAGCCAGTCCCTCAGTACCAAGAGTCAGAGCCGGAGAGGCCGAGGGCCGGAGCCTTGGACCCAGAGCAAGCCCAAGAGAGAAGGACCCCTGGCCCACCCCCCGGCTTCTATACTGAGCATGACAGTTTGTGGAATTAAATGTCCCTCTGGTCAGTTTGGGTCACTGTCCTGGCTGTGTCCTCTCCCAGCTTCTTGTAGAGAAGAAGGTGGGAACACAGAGACAGTATGAGAAACTGAAAAATTCCTTGACTTGATACAAACATTCCTTAGGAACAACTAAAAACATTAGTCTCAGCACAAGAAAAACATAGTCTCATGCTAGCTACTGTGAGGAAAATTAATTCTATCCCAACTAAAACCAGCACATATCCATAAGCACATGTCCATAATTGCCCATCTGTTAAGTCTGAAGCTTTTTCTGTTTCTCTAGTTCAGCAAATAACTATTTATTTCATGCCATGGGAAATAGGTTCCACTGAGGGTTTGTGAATCAACAAGTCTGTGAATCTTGCACTTAGATATTGTACAGGGAGCATGAGCCTTTAGAAGACTGCAAATGGACTGGGGCCAGTCTGCAGATTCTGGGCTATTGGTCTATCCAGCATTAAACCAGCACTTTGCATTGATTCTCATTGCTTTCATTCCCTTGGTTTCTAGAGCCTGATCTGGGCCATACGCTTTGATTTCCAGGAGCACGTCACTGTAATTGATGCAGAAGCAGCTACACTTGGGGTGGATATGGTAGTGCACGTCCAAGTATTTTGGATATTTAGGTTCTGGGGGTTCAGACTGAGCACCCAAATATTGGGAGGGCTCCATGCCTGGGCTCTTTGGCTGCCAGATGGGGTTAACACCACTCCTGGCAGCTCCCAGGATTGCCCTGACCATAGTATATGTGAAACATCCAATTGATATTGTGAAGAGCACCAGAGAAAGCCTTTAAGGAGATTAATCTTCAGAGGAGTTTGGTTTATGTGTAGTGTCTGAATCCAAAACCTGAAAAATGAGGAGAAGGCAAAACAGTCACAGTCAACTCATTACGTGAGCTCTGTTCATTCTGAATGACGTTGGGTCAGGTAGGGGGAGAAAAAAGAGCATCTAATTGTTTAACTGGAGAATTATCATCACATAGATATGGATAAGGATGAGTACTCTAACATTAATTTCTGCATTTCTAAACTTTGGAGTATTGTACTCCATGACCTTTTAATGTATTTTTGTATGTATTTTTTTATATATGACTTTTAAAACGTGACAGATGGCAGGCGTCTGCAATTATTATTCCTTAATTTCCTCAGAATGAGACCTAACAGATTGTAGAATAAATTCCTAATGGAAATGTTGATTTCTTCAGTGGTTCTGTAAGTTAAAAGTGTAGTGTACAGTATACAGTAAAGGACAATCCTACAGTGATAAATCAGAGGACTGTGTGGCTTCACAGGGATTTTTCTATTTGTGCTTTGCGTGGTTCTCAGAAAGGGAGTTAGCTTGTCTCAGTATTATCCTGCTGCTCTGCCTCAGGGAAAGACTGGACTTGGGCCGGATAAATTAATTTTCATTTGGACTGTGTCTCTCTCCCTTTCTCCTGGCATCACATTTGAAGTTCCTGTGTTGTGTGATCAAAAGGCATGTGATGCAGAGAGTCAGTCAGCTCTGCTACCATCAGCGTGACTGTGTACAATACAGATGGTGCTGGGGATTATGGAGATACTATCGGACCAGTAAAGAGGAGAAAAGCATCCAGTCTTTAATAAAATGGTTATATCAGTGGGAGAGGAGAAACATTTGACCAGTGTAGACAAGGCAACACTTAGTAAAAACCTTAAGGATTAACTTTTAAACGTAGAAAGGAGAACAGAGAATGATTATCTTCTGAAATCAACTGCATTTTCTTCCCAGGCTACTGAATGTTGCCATATGGCAAATTCTAGATTTTGCTGACATGCATTACCTTACTTCAGAAATATTGTCCTAAAACAGGTTAGCCAGCAACAATCAGGCTTCCCAAAATTTGTCCCTGCCTATTCATTGTCTTTGGAGGTAAGCAATGAAATAGAGAGCATCTGTTGTATGATCACACTTTCTCTCTTCTCCTTTCCCCCTTCCCTTCCCTTCCTTTATTCTCTCTTTCTCTCTCTTTCTCCCTCTTCAGCTACAACACAGGCCTTCAGTTGCAGTCTCCTTCTACCAGCTCTCTGGACCCTTTTTCCCTCTGTAAACTCAGCCCATTCAGGTTTCTGTCTAGCTGGCATTACTGCTGGCACATGAATGGCTCTCAGTCCTCCTGATGTGCCCAGAGTTGCTCCAAGGAAGAAAGTGTTGCTGTCTGAATGGGGTAAGTAGCAAGGGATAATCTTGGCAAATATAATTGCTACGAGCATTGAGAAATTTGACATGATTTCTTCTATTACCTGTTCTAAAAATAATGTATTTCCCAAATGTGGCAATGTGTGTAATACCTACTCCAGTTAAGTTTGCAAAACATTATCATTTTGATGTTGTTTTCAGGTGCTTGTAGCTTTATTGAAGCATTCAAATTTCATTCTTCAACCTTGTCTGAAAGCTGCCCTTCCCAATATTTTTTCCCCAAAGGTAAATATGGAACAAAATGAAATTATATAAGTTTTAGCAGCAATTCACTTCCAACAGCTGTATGGCTTTTCATTGTCACCTCAGTTAAACATTCTGGCTCAGTGATAAATTTCTGCTATGACACAGAATATTATTTATTTTTCCCTTTTTAATTCTGTCAGGAAAAGGTTTATTTTGCATAATAAAATAGAGATGCTGTTCAGTGTCAGCATGAACAGTACGTTGTTTCAGCCTTCCTATAATCTGATCGAGCTTCCCAAAAGGATGCTTACTCCAGCCAGAATGGTTGAGGGTTTTACAGGGGTTGAAGACAGTGGAAGTTTCCAGGAAGAAAGTGAAATTTGGTAGCTTATATCTAATATAATGGCCATGGACTGTTCATTCTCACCCTATTCCCTACTAAAAAAAAGAAATATCCTGCATACGGTTAGCACTATGTATCCTCTACTTAGCTAATGACAGCTAAGGAGTTTCACAATGTCTTCTGATGATCATCATTCAGAATAATTTGGTTCTGTGGGGAAAACAGTGTTCTAGGACTTGTGTATATTTAATTTAATGGGCAGAGACTTTTTTTTCCTTTTCTCTATTAAAGAAGAAATATCCTAGATGCAATTAGGACTAGGTATCTACTATTTAGCTAATGTCAGATCATGGGTCTAATTGTCCTAATCACACCTCCACTGCTGTGTTCTGTACTCTTATGACAGTGTAAAACTTGTCCACACAAAGGTGGTTTTAAGAAGAGGAAAGTAAGGTGCAAAAATATCTTTTGCTATTCTAGAAAGTCTCCACAGTCTTCCCCAAAAGGTGATTTATGGGATTTCACTATTCCTTCATCCCAAGGCACACAGTTGTCTGTCCTTTACTTCCAAACTTCTCTCTGCCATGGGGGTAATACATACATCTGCCTGTCTTTCCTCTTCAGCTTCCTGAAGCCGGAAGGGAGGACAGGAGAGTTTCCCATGAACAGACATGCAGAAAATGTATTTACAATGGGTTATACCACTCAGTTCTGCAGGCCTCAAAACACCGGTTGGTAACGGTTTTGTAAAATTGTGTTTATCAGGGAATTTGGCCCACAGTCAGCTCTCTGAGAACTCACTTTGAAATTGTCTATTGTGTGGCCTTGAAGAGCTCAATTCTTGTTTTCAGTCTAAAAGAAGAATGTCTATAAACCCTCTACATATTTAGTATTTCAGCTAAAAATAAGATAAACATTTTCTATCTAATAACACAGACATTTATGTAAGAGAGAAACATGCTTCTTCAACCATTTCAAAACTGTATTCTATTTGGCAACCTGGTTCAGGCTTTGCTCTGTATCAAGTTATTTTGGAGGCAACCTGGTCTAACAAAACCAGAAACTGTCACTTGATTCTTCAATGCTGCATAGTTGTTTAAAAAGTGCTGCCCTTGGCAAAGGGAACAACGCACAACGTAACATGAAATGAAGTTGAAAAATGATCTGCCACTTGTGTAAGTGGGACAAATTTATGAGAACTTTGTCATGGCCAGCAGGGAAGATTAATAGAAGTTGGGACTTGAGTCAATCAGTGTTGAAGCAAAACGAACCAATTAATTAAATGGAAACACTTAGCAGAGCCTGTATCAATAAATACAGATGAATATTGATGCAGATCTGTAAGATCTGGGGGGTGGGGGCAGATCGAAACAATGTAGAGAACAGAAAATGCTTAAAGGGGAAGAGTTTCATTATATTTCTGCTGCTGATCATCCAGCACTGAAAACTTTGCTAGGGCTTGTACAGAAAATCTACACAGCAGTGAAATACAGAGAGAGAGGATCTGTAAGTAGTATACAGAGATGTTAAAATACTTAAATCACTGTTAAAACACTTAAAGTGATGCTCAAGAACAAATTCTAGAGTCTGATGTGGTGTAAGAAAGAGTACCTTATTCAAATTATAGTTTGCAGAACTTGGGAAAAAAATAAATTATGATAAAAATCATGATAAAAATGACTGAAATGGGGAATGCATATTCAGACAAAGAAATTAATAATTTGTGTCTTTCTTCCCAAGTTCCTGGCCACAGCATTAGTAACTAGGTAAAATATATACACACAAAAGAAATTTTGAAAAAATCTGAAGTTGTTTTAATAACTTGGTTTCTGCATGGCAACCAGTTATCTTTGAGGTACAGCCTTCTTTCAATAAGGAACACGCTGGAAGGCTACAAGGTTCCTAGTATAGAATCCAAATTGAATTAAAGTGCCCTTCTGAGCTGGAATCTGTCTTTGAAAGATAGAATAAACAGAACAGAATAACATCATGCCGATAAATTCATCTTGCTGTATCTCAGCTCCAGAAGTTGGTGGATGGTATGACCTCAGAGAGGTTCATCTCACTGCTAAGGGGAATTTTTCAGCTGAGTGAGAGCAGCCAGGGGAAGGGGAAAAGAAAAAAACACCCACCAGCATCACCAGCAATAAAAAAATTGCTGCTTCTAATTCCAGACTGAACTTGAAAGGATCATAATTTACTCTCCGGGCCTGATGCAGTTGCTAATAAAATCATATATTCTGCAACTAACATGATTGGGAGCAGGTTCAAATTTCATTTCTATTTTTTATTTTTAAGAAGCCCCTTCTTATTGCTTTATAATTACATGAACATCAAAAATGGTCAATGGTTTAAGAAGTATTAAAATAAGGTTGCTTGCTGCCTTCCCCATTTTTCCAGCCAGGCAATGGAGCTGCTGCACATAAATAAGAAAACAGTTTTGACCAGCATTGCCAAAAAAAGGGGGAAATGTCCATAGCTTAGCAAAGACATAGGTTTAAAAATTTATAACTAGTGAGGGGGCAATAAGAAAACTGGCTATTCCAAAAAGATATGTACAACTGCAGCCAGATTTGCATCCCTTACTTCATCCTTAGGACTGTTGAATAGACTTACTATAGCCCAAGAACACCACAAAAATGGGACATACTGATGCTTTCGATTTTAGACACCCTATGGTTTTCAGGCTTGGTGAGATTTATCAAAGCAACCATTTTGGTGGGGTATTTATGTACATAATCCTGTTGTGAAAAGTCTGTGTGAACTGTCTGAACAGTGCAAAAATGTGCTCGTATCAAGTTCTTTATACCATTCTTGCTATGCTTCACTGAGTTAATATGACATTATATTGCCATGAACACTGTTATAACTGCATCTTCAATAGGAGAATTCTGACATTTCAAGTTTTCTGGTATATATAAAACAAGCAAAATATTCCTTAACTGGACAAGACAGTAAAAATTCTTCTCTTTTTCCTCTCTCTCCTTTGCCACATTAGTGTTTTTTTTTCTTTTGTAACTTGTGTGAGTAGCCATCTGGGTGAATGGTCACCTTGAAATGAGAAAAAGGATTAAAAAGTTATCAATGTAATCTCTGAGACGAAGCAATGATACAGCAGAAGTCCCTCCTCAGCCAACCCTCGGTCCTGTGTCTTCCCTGCCTGATCATGCTTACCGGCAGAGAAGAGGCCATTTAAAATTAAAGGCTCTAATAATCTCTTGAGAGCTATCCAATGAACTGCATCCATGTGTAAGACTAGGAGGACTTTATAGGTAATATTTTATGCTTTAAAACAGATGAGAATGGATGGGACTCTCCACAGCTTTTTGTGAATTTACCCCTCCTAAATCTTCATCTGTCCTATACAGAGAATCCCTCAAAAAGTTAAAGTGAACTAGTGAGAGCACAATTGTAAAATGCTATAGTTTTTCTGTACTATTTGCCCACTGCAGATTAACATAAACTTCACCATTCTTACTGCAGAGTGTCCAGATGGTGAAGGGTGGCTTATACCAAGTGAGACGTGTAGACGTTATTGGTTTCTTTGCACTACTGAATTGTTTGCTTTAAAGAAGGAAGAAAAAGTCTCATGTTATCCCCACCCAAGAACATATAACTAGTGAGGAGTTTTTTTCACTTACAGCTGAAAAGAACTTCTGCCCTGGGTGGTGTTGGGAATACTGGAGTTTTGGCTGCTCACCATGGTGTGTCTCCATCAGAGATGCTGGGCTGGGATTTTCACCAAGTTTATTATTAGAACTTCTGTACACCTCAAATGAAAGATAAGCCAAACCAGTGGGAACCTACATAACTAACAGACACATTGATAGCTGAGAATTTTTAATTTTAGATCAGTGGCAAGTATGCCACTCGCCACCCAAAATGTATTTTGAAATGTTTTGTGTTTACTCAGAGATGACTGGGCTGTCAAAGTAAGGTACTTTCTAGTTAAGCTTTGTAACAGGTCAAGCAGACAGTTTTATCCAATCAGGATGCGAGTGGAGCCTCTTCAAAGAACGCAAAAAATAAGCCCAGTGCCCTGATCCCCAGCCTTGCATCCTGCAGAGGAGAGGTACCCCGGTGACTTCCTACAGCAAGTGACACTAAATGATACTGCTGTTGAATACTGTATTAAATGGGATAGTGTTTTACATTCCTATTCAGAAACATTTTGCTAGCGTGTTCAGCATAATTATTTAAAAACATAATACTTAATCTTTGGCATAACATAGCTGATTAATTTTCTAGGTTAGAAGACACAGATGTGTGAGGAAAAAAGCCTTGTGTGTTTGAATAAACAGAAATTGTCTCACAGCTCTGCAAATTATTTCCTTTAAAGCAATCTAGGTAAATGAAGACAGAAATACCTGTTCAATATTTATTCATTGAAAAGCAGAGAGGTTTCTGTTATCTTTTGTTTTTGAAGCAATGTTAAAAGCTGTCCTAGTATAACTCTATTGAGCCTAATGAATTGTCACTGGAGATGAATTTGGTCCTGGTATCTCTGTTTTCACCTGTCAGGAAAAAAATGTTTTTCAGCTGACTTTACATATTAATCACTCACAGGCAAGAAGACAAGTCCTGGAACAACTCTGTATTTTTTATATGGACTTTCTAATTCAGTTTGTTTTCTAATGAGGTGAGAGGCATGTTAAGATCACTCCATTTTTGTAATGGTTTTGAGTCAGTTCCACAGATTTGATCACGTTTACCGCCAAACTCAAGAATTTCTTGTTGGATTAATCATTGTCTGAGAAAAGGCATAACATTAAAAGCATAATTGGAGAACGGAAAGAAAAAACAGGGGTCCTTAGGACATTATAGTAGTTGACGAGTACAAACTTTGCTTTGGAAGAAGCTGAGGTAGCTTTCGGATATCTTGAATACTCTGTCAGAAACGTGTTGCGTTCATGCTCTGCCTAGATGGGTAGGATGCCTCTGCCAGCACTGCAAGTGGCCCCACAGTGTCTGGGCAAAGGGCATGGGAGCTCTAGAGCAGTGGCAGCCCTGGAGGGCTTCCAGAGGCATGGCTCTGCCCTCCTGCTACCTCCCCTCGGACCCCCACACCAAACCTTCTCACAAGCTCGATGTGCTCTGGCTGCCTGCACCTATTAGTGGGAAATTAGAGGCAAATATGCCATCTTTAAAAAGCAGTCATCACCCATCATTACCTATCCACTGCCCAAGATTTTATCTGGAAAATATGTAACTTTCACAGTCTTGTGGCTTCCAAATTCAGTGTTGATAGCATGCAGCTCCTAGAGAACTTTAATTTAAAACTAATTCTGCCAGGCAGCCTGTCTTGGAAATTGGGTTAAAGAGAGGTTTCTTAATCAGTAGAACGTTTCTCATTAAAGAAAACTTGTCTCTGTCAAGTGCATTGACTTGCAGATCTAGTTGAAATTATTCGTTGTTTTGGCTTGTTCCAAAAACATCACGTTATATAATGTAGTTTTTAAGATACTGCGATTTCAAGAGTGACATATTTTAGTAACTGGTTTCTCTTTAAAAAGAAAGGTTGGCTTCTCTTCCTTCACTGCAATGAAATAATCGGTGGGCTAGCATGAATGAGTCATGAGCTGCATACATCAGGGCCACTTGTGTCAAGTTAAAGTCCTTCAAACCTCAGTTTGTAATTAAAAATGAGAGTATAGGCATGGTCCTTAAATCCTGATTAGAAGTCACTTAAAATAATTACAGAAGCAATGAATGCAATTTGAATTATTCTCACCCTGCTAGACAGCAGCTAATCCTAGTTGGTGAGCAGAAATCTCCATAAAATATTCTTGAAGATGATAATGTAAAATATCAGATTATGTGTTTAAAAAAAATCATTACTCGTATACAAAAGTAGCACAGAATATACAGAGCCAAATCTCAGCAGCATGTTAACAGCCATACAGTGTATACCATTATGTATTATGCCCTCTATTACACTCTACAGAATCGGTAATAATATGTTGTATTTAATATTTTATATATTACTTTGATAAATTAGCTATATTTTGGCATAACTGCTCTAGCTTCATTATCATTCATGAAGTTCAGTTGCAAAACACCCATGTGGTTTCATTACATGAGTTTATTTGGACCCTCATCTTCTCAGATTTTAACCTGCTTTTTTCCTCATGTATGTAATTATTTCCTCCTTTTATTTCTTCTGGTTTGATTTCTGTTTTTGTGAGACTCTGGTTGAGAATCACAGGTGTTTGGTTTGCAAATGAGGTTTGCAATAGCTGCTAATGCTCACTGTAAAGTTTGGGGATTTTGTTTTTAAAGACCCCTTTCCTCCAAAATCTTCTGAGTGGTAATACACACATTATGGAGTACAGTTGTCATCTCAAGGCAGCCTTTCATAAAGTATTGACCATTAGTGCACTATCTGTTCTACCACATCATTCACATGATTCATCGAGAGCCAGGAAGGAACAGTTTGCTTTTTCTGGCTAGTACACAATCATCCTTAATGTATTTTCTGTGATTTAAATTCAATGCTGAGTATTGCAAGGATTTCAGACAGCGCAATGCCATTAAAAGCTTTTGTACTGCCAGTGTCTTCATCAAGAGCTATAGTTTAAGCCATATATATCTTACAGCTTCTTATTCAGATTTTGTTGTTGTTGTTGTTTATTCCCACCTCCTCTTACTCAGAATCCTCTTTGCCTTGAGAATAGATTTGCAGCTCTGTCCTGTTCTTGTCATCGTGTGGGTGGGTGGAGCAGTACTGCAACCATATTTTGCTTTCATAGTAAACCGGTTTTCACTTCTTCTCCAAGTCTGTGAGCTATTCGCAATTTGCGAAGAAAAAAAGAATTAAGTAACTCTTTCTCTTCCTGTCAACAGAAATGAGAGCAGCAACTTGTACTTATGTTCCTACTGACTTTTGGGGTTTTTTTTTTACTATATGTAGGTAGTACAGAATGAGAGGGGTGCTTCTTCTGGAAAGATCTAAACAGTTACAGCCATCTCTAGTGGACAATCACGCTCCTTCTCAGCAGGACTGTGTCCATTCAGTTGGCCCACATACACCCCCTTTGTCCCGGCTGTTGCCTGTTGTGGTTTGTTCTGACCCATTTTGCTCTGTGTTGCAGCAGACTAGGAAGACATGGACAGGATTGTGTGCATATGTTCCAAGTTCCTTAAACATATGGCAGGATTTTAAAATACATGGACTTTGCTGAGCCAAGAACCAAACTGACCCTGAGAATTCTGCAATCTAAAGATGTCAGAGCACAGTTTTGCATCATCTTCTTTGGGGCAGATGCTGGTCTACTGGGGGTGATTGAGAAAGTCTGTGGCCATGAAGCTGGTGGCATCCCTTATGTCAGCATGAGGAAGACGCCCAGGTCAGTTGACTTGCCTCTGGAGAGCTGTATGTTAGACCAGTGAAGGAGTGCACAAGAAGAAAATGTGAATACTTTATTTTGGGCTTGGTTAAGGTTAGATAGGTTTATTACCATTTTTATAATGAAATCAAGGTGAGAGGGACAGAAAAAAAAATCCTATTTCAAGACATTTCACCCAGAACTTTTAGCCATGCATATGCAAGTTTGTATTCACATCTCTCATCTCAATAGAAAAAAATATACTGAAAATTTCCTTAACTGAATCAAGTAAGGTTGCTTTTTAGGTGTACTAAGTAGAAACATGTGTGTTTAATGATAGACAATGCTGGCTTTATGTTTATGGGTCATTACATCACTTAAGTACCTTTTCTGTCCTTGAAAACGTATGTGCTCAAAAGTTCTTTGTAAGATATGGCATAAAAGGCAGCAGTCAAGCAGGAGAGGTATGCAGGTGCTGAAGCTCTTGACAATATTTATTTTATCTTTAAAACAATACAATTATTGTGCAGTTAATCCCTAACTTTTTTCTTTCCTTTTAAGATGACATTGAAATAATTGTGATGTGGGAAGATATCCTATTTTAATCAATTTAAGACTGCCTTTTTTTTTTTTTTAAATAAGGTAGGTATTCCTCTAGTAATCTGTGAATGTGTCGGAATATTCTGACCATTGGTTTTGCTTGCTATCTTAATTAAACATTATCTTAACTTCAAAATCTTGTGATAAAATGTCTATTTTCCTTTACATTCTGAGGCTGTCAACTTCTAGGAAATCCGTGCTGAGGTCCCATAAGGGCTGTTTCATAAAAAAGTTATAATTACTTAGTCAATGAATTTCTGATGCATGATATAATTGAAAGTATTTTCATTCTTGATTTGTAACAGAAACAAGCTTTGAGTGAGTTAGCTAGAGACTGATAATAAACACACACAGAAATGTGCAATGAAATATTGATATTGAATTGTGAGCTTGATTTTTTTCCCCTTAACTTAATGGGTATAGTAAGTACTAAGGGGATCCATCACAGAGTACAGCACCTCAATTTAATAGACATACGGCATAAGATCAGCTTTGAAAAACTGTCATTCTCACATTGCATCTTTGCCAAAACATTGCTATTGAATTTTAGAAACACTAATCTAGAGTTTTAAATAGAGAATGACAGGAATATATCAGAGAAATGCTGGGATTTTTGTTGACTCTGTTTTTATATAAGATCTATTACAGCTGAGAATCATAGATTTCTCAAACACCACTTTACTTGCTGAGTCAGCTTTAAAACAAAACCCATGGTGCTGGCTGGACTACATAATTACCAATGGAGCAAGGGCCAAAAAACATCCCCACACACCTCTGTTCCCAAGCTGCTCCTGCTGACCTCTCATTTAGTGGCTCACATAACGGTGCTCCTGGCTGATCTCTCTCTCTAAACACTTCCAAGTCTTTCCATAGATACATCATTTTCTGCAGAAGACCTCAGTCTTATTGCCTCCACTGTAGCATCCTAACACCAAAACCTACGTTTCCCACCCCACGAGCTAGACATGGCATGTACTGGGTGGCTTCAGTTGTTCCTACCAGCCAGAAGGAAGTGTGGCCGGTATGTCACCCCCCAAAACATGCAAAATGACTGCACAAACCCTCTCCTGTGAAGGTAGAGCTGTTCAGCTGAGCTGCTCAGGCGTGACCCAACCCATAGCCGTGGCCACCACAGCTGTCTGTTTCTGCAGCCCCCTGTGTTGGATGAGATGCGAGCCCATCCTGCTGGCGCCAGGCCAGCGCAGCGCTCCGTGTAGCATGCACCGAGAGTTCCAGGAACCTGGGGTTCAGCCCTGCTGTCCCCTCCGGCCTGTTTGGCCCCTGGCATGGTGCTGCTCGCTGGGTGTCCTTCTGAACCCTCATCCTTCTTCCTGCCTTTATTGGACCTTGCACAATTGTTGGGTTTTTGGCTTTTATTTTTTCTTGAGGTTTGTACATTTCTAGTAGTATTTCTCCTTCTATTTTTGAGTCTTGAGACCCTAACCCATGTTCTTGCCATTTTATTACTGACTTATTTAAAAATACGGTCTATACTTGTTGGCAGAAACATGAGTTTTCATCCGTGGTAGGGGGTAGCATATTTTGTGTTGTGTACTACAAGCAAAGGTAACAAGATATGAACAATAGTGTTTCACAATTAAAGATGTTCCAGAAGAGCAGCCCCCCATGACATTACTAGCTCTGTGGAAAGCTACAAATAATAAAAAAAAAAAAAATTACTGAGAAGTTAAAAAATCCTATTCACTATGCACAAAGTTAGCATTTAAAATATGCTCAGCTGTCTATGAAAATTAATGAAATGTCACTTGGAGAGCTGGAAACATATTGTTAGATTATATTTTTATATGAGCAGGTAAAGATGAAGTACATTCCATGTAGTGAAATAAATAGAAAAGTCTGCAGCACTTACTTGCCAAGCATACTTGCAAATAATTGCATTTTAGTTGAAGGGGTACAGTATTTAGGCCAGCTGAAAATTAATACCATGTTTAGCAGGATGCATGGGAAAATGGATATACTGCTTCACCCGGGAGATTCATTCTTATTTCCATCAGAGCCAAAATTATGAGGAATTACTGTCAGAGATTTCAGCACCTTCTGTTAGGTACAGCCTGATGATGAAGTGTGCTAATGGAAATCAAACAGTATGAGGAGAAAGTAGCTGTAATCTTCATGCCCATTAACAGCCCTAAAATCAGTAACATTAACTATAGTAGGACTTGGCCATGACAGAGTTTAAGGCATTGGTGGGTAGATGGGGGGAAGGGGAGTTAAATCCCATTTTATTTGGAAAATTATATGTGATTCTGTGCTTTGTCTTCCATGTCTACTTTCCCACCAAAAAAAAACCAACCACACAACAAAAAACCCAACAACCACAAAAAAACCGCCTCAGCCTTTTAGCCAGTTTCAACCACATTTAGCAGGAAACTAAAGGTCTCAGGCTTAATTAACCTTGTCTTATGCAGCCATGACGCCTTTGCAGTAACCCCAGTAAAGAAAAGGCTGATGTTAGCTCACCAAGCAATGGAGAATACCTTATAAATGTCCTCCTTATGCTTTGGTGTATCTTGTGCCTTCTAACACACCAAAGATGATCAGCCACAGAACATTGACCTGTAGGAAGCCAGATCATTAGATTCAGTGGTTAGTGAACTAGTTTTTTAGTTCACAGGGGATTTTACTTTAAAATTTAATCCTAAATTACCAGTAGAAATGCTGTCTTTTCCGTATATCTTGTAAAACGGCTGACTGCTGATTTTATTTCTATTTCAAATTAACATTATATTCACAAGTGCCCCTGGTTGAACAATAGGCACAACACTTTCATCCCTTCCTAACAAAAGAAAGTGAGGTGTCACCTACTTCTTCTATCTGAAGCCGTAACACTGATTATATGGTCATAATTCCACCTCAAATGCTGATAGGAAGAACTACTTCCATTGAATTCAGCATCAGGAGTGGCAGGGAAAGAAATGAGGAATAATGTAAAATGTTAAGCAAAATTGTTGCTAGGTAGGGTGGCTCTTTAACAGTCAAAGGCTGGTAGATGAACTTTAAAGTTTGTATATGCTTCAACAGGCAGAAGCTATGCTTCAGCAAACCTGAGACTAAGTGACGATAATGTTAAATGCATATTGCCCACTTCTGTAAAAAGAGCAGTGGAAAAAAAAAATCAAAATCACGCTTGCCTAAGTATTTAGGAAAAAAGGTGACTTGTGGGTGGATGAGATTTAAGCATCATATAAATAAGCTAAGTGTTCTGAGGCAACTTGAATCTCCTGAAGAAATGGAACTGACGCAGAGGAATCAATGATTATAGCCAAGCTTATAGACACTCTTCTGAATAAGTCGAGAAAAACAGATCATTTCCATCTCAGCAATTGAATGTTATATGCAATCTTAAAGACAGCAAAGGAACAGCAATGCTGTATCTCATTGATAAGGTATTGTGGCCTCATGATATTTGTTTATTTTTAGGGAATTTCTGCCTGAGTGCTCAGGTACTTTAATATCAATTACTTGAGTGCAATTTTTCTCTTTTACCTCTCACAGAATTTTCACAGTGATACTTAAATATATTTATTCAAAGCAGTAATGTGAGTAAAAATGGAATTATGTTTAAGATATAATAAATATTACACAGATTTTAATAAGGATGCATTTAACAACATATGAGTCTTATTTGATATGAAGAAGAAAATCTTCAGTGATACGACATGCAGGATGCTTTACAATATCAAGTTGTTATAGTTTTAAATTAAGGTTCTTCCTTTTCAGCATTCTTTTCAAGAAGAACTTTTCAAGAGATCCTGCTTTGATATTTATTTAAGGAGTTAGAAAATAAAGCCTCAGATTGTAAAAACATATGCATGTCAGTAGCTTACGCTTCAAATTGACAACTGGTGTGTCTTTTCAACAGGCCTCAGATGACTTGTAGCTAGCTGGACACATTAAAGATTTAAACTCTTGGGGTTAGTGTTTGCCCTTCTCAAGGGGAGATGATAGTTTGCTGTATCTTGCTCTCCAGCAGACTCTCAGTGCATCCTTTCTCCTGACAAACAGAGCTAACACCTTCCTAAGGTTTCAGCCTTGCTGTCCATCACTTTGCTTTCTCATACAGGAGCGATTTACCTGGTGACCAGAAAATGTACACCCTTCAGCTTTGTCAAAAGGAAAATATGACAGTCAAAAGAATTTCAGTGGCTGGAGAAGTGCATGCTACCCTTGGCCATGGGAATTCATGGACCTTCTTTCCTTGCATGTTTTTGGTAAGTGTAGTACAATTCAGATCTCCTTGTTTCTGATGTGGGGCCACAGGACTATTCCTGTAGTGTTTAGCTAATAGCCCTTTGTTAGAAATTCACTTATAGTTTCTGTTAGTTAGCATCTTTCTTTCAAGTCTACACTGCTGGAAAACCTGAGGCACAGGCCTAAGGCAAAATAACAGTGTTAGCATGGCCAAAAGGGAGCATCTCCCAAGTAAAGATAATTTCTTCTTCCTCTGTTTTTGTTGTCTTTAAATTTTGTTCCTTTGCCCACTGTAATATCAAACAGGTAAACTGAGGCACATAACTATTCCGGCGGGGGGACACCCTCTTTTGCATTGTTTATTCTATTCTTGGATTTTGTTTCTTCCTTTAAATCTTCCTTAAGAGGCTTTCAAAAATCCATTTAGCTTGACTCAATTTGAAATATAAATAGCAAGCAGATCACTGTCCCAAATATCATGTGTGTGACTCTTTAGCGCTTGAACAGCACCCGGTAAGTGCCAGGCACATGCACAGAGAAACAGACCCTGCAGACTAAGCTGATTGAAATGCACGTCATGAGACTGGCATGTCAGTAACTGACAGTTTACACACTGAAACTCCTGGCTGACCTAAGAGCTCTTAACCGGTCGTGAAGGAGAAAAAACCATGATAAATTATTATGGAGAGAGTTTTACTGTAGATCATTAATATTTTTACCGTGTTGCAACTTCACTCCTTAATGGCTCCTGCAGTAACACGTTCATCTGGCTGTACCCAAATAACAGTATTTCCCTGGAAGGAGAGGTCTGTATCACTGTTAAAGTAGCCATGTCATCTACTACATCTTTTACATAAAGATTTTAGGAAGAAGAAAACAAACCCAGTTAATTCCTGTTGGTTTAGCACACTTCACCCTTGTTTCTGTGCTATGACATGTCTTAACTTACCAAAATAATACTCGGAGGATAACCTGTGGACTCTTACCCAGTTATACCTCTGCATGGTTCAAGATGAGGTCACCACCTGCCTTGGAGGTGTAATTCCTGGCCTAAAACCATGCAGGCTCAGCCTGTTCATGCCAGTATCTTTCTTACCTATGCAGATATATGAAAAGTAGGACTGATAGGATTCAGGAAGCATTTTCATGAAAAATCAGTGATTAGAAATATCACTGCCAAATTTTACTACCAGGTTCCATTTCCATCAAATTCATATTTTAGCAAGAAATATGAATTAACAAATTCTATAGCAGTGTTTTCCAACAGTGTCCTACGCTGCTTTATTTAATGATTAAGTTATAATGTGTGATCTATACAATAAAATCACATGCAGAAAAATTAATTATATTTTTTCATTTCTTTGGGTAGGACTGTACATTTTTGTATTATCTTTCTAGGGAAAACTGTGTTTTAAGTCCAATTTTTGAACTTGTAAAGATATCATTATTAGTATGGTGTGATTCTTGACTGAGTGATTAAATTTCAGGATAAAGAAGGAAAATGAATCACATTTCAAAAGACGTAGCTGTTTGCGAGTCTCTTCATTTCCATTAGAACATGTGTTGCACAATACAGCACTGTTTTTGTGGCAAGCATCGTTTCTCCATTGCCTTGTTATACCTGCAAGCCACATTCAATTGCCTGAAACACTTTGCAAATATCAAGTCTGAGTTTTGTCCTCAGCTGTCTGGAATAAACAGAATGAAGATCCAGCACTACAGGCAGGGTGAGACGGGACGTGGAGGCACGACATTCAGAAACTGGCAGTTGTTCACTTTTCCTATAGCTTAGTCCAGTTAGCTCTTAATTTTTCTGTATAGTCCATACATTTGCTCTCCATTTTGCTGATGGTCACACTAAAGTACTTGCATGAAGGTTTATGATGTTGGTGAAAAAATGTGACTTTTTTTCCAAAATAGATCCAGTGGTAAAATGAAAGCTGATTTCTTAATTTTCTTTCTCTGTGTCAAAGTTTGCACTCAGAATTCTGAAGTTGCTTTTTATGCAGTATTTTATGTCTCTTGCAAGTGTTAACTTTAAGTGTGCCTTATCATTCCAGTGACTCTATGTTAGCAAGAGGCATGAAGAAGAAATACTGCATCAACACTGAATGTTAGAAGTACAGCCTATGCTGCAGTTCACATGGGAAAATGAAAGTGTACTATCTGCTACAAACCATTTCAGTTATGGAACTTTATTAATGGTGTTCTTTTTTCTGATCATGATCCACTGCATCATGAAAATAGTTATCAGTATTAATGTTTGTTATAAGCAGGTGAAGCAAGAAAATATATAAATAAAGAAGCATAAAGTAGGATTAAATGGAATCACTCCTCAAGGATTATCACAGAGACTTGTATCTCACAGAGCCTTGTATCATCATATCATGTGGAAACAGCTTCGATTTCATGAGACTTTTTAAATTCCTAACCTTTTCCCTTCCTCATTTCTACAGACAAATTTTTCTTGATGTTAGCAGGAAAAAAAAAAAATCTCTGCCAGGCATTTCAAATTCAGACAGTTTTTTAAACTTAATCTAACTATTAACATCTACACCGCTCTTTTTTGCATTTAAGTAATAGTTTCCATTTTATTGCCAATCCATGTAAACTAGTAAAACTAGTCATTTTTTTCTTATTGCACTGATGTCTGTTAAAGGTGTTTTTAATAGCAAGATGTTGTAGTATGTCTTGTGTATTCAAGACTAGAAATCCAAGATGATACTTAGATTATCATCTGAAAGGAGTACAAGTATCAAATATTTGTCAGTGTCAGTGCATATATAATTTTTGCAGACAGAGGGGTTTTTTTCCAAAATGAATTATTTTTTCATTGTTTTATTGGTCTCTAAGTCGAAGTACAGTAAACCCATTTACATGTGTGTGCTTGTGACATTAAAATACAGTTGTGATTATTAATAGTGTTGAGATACAGGAGAAACTGAGCTGGTTGAGCAGAGGCTAGCAAGGTCACCATCTGTTCAGCATGGTAGAGAACTCTCAAACTGCATAGATGAGGTAGATCTTACTTTATACAAGACTGATTGTGCCTTAATTCTAGATATAACACATGTAATATATGTAATAGAGTATAATGGTTTACCTGTATACTCAATTGTCTAATATCCATTTAGCTGATATTTGGAAAATTAATCAAGGCTTTAATTCTCTAAGACACGTTAGTACTCTGAATTCAAAGTGTGGCTTCCTCATGGAAGATACATGATCCTTGAAGGTGCATCCATCTGTCCAAAATTAGCATCAGCTGCATGTAACATCTAATTTCTAAAAATCTCCAATGTTGGCAGCTCTATAACCCTCTAAGCAATCTCTTTCATCACTTACCTCTTCTTAGAGGCAGTTTCCACTGCTCCCACTCCAAACATCCAGCCTAAAGCCTTGCTTTACACGTATGAGATTTTTTTTCCTACTGCATCTTCTCAGAGGAGTACAAAGGGACTTCCAAGGTTGAAGCGTTCAACAATTCTAAGCACAGCTATCACCATTAGGAAGCCCCCACCCATTCAAGCTCTGAGCAGCCAGAATGAACAATTACAATTACAGTGTTAGTGTTTTCTAAATAGGCACTTCTGTAGAAAATGGCTCTTCTTTTATTTCCTAAAAGTGCAGTTGAATATAATGTTCTTTTAAGTAAACTGTCCTATGAAAGAGATATAATTGCAAAATCACAACTCAATCTGTAAAGAGGCAATGTTCAACAGGTTCCAAGAAGTAGAGCCTAGATTATCTTTTGGGTTCTTCAAAAAACACTTTCAAGCGACACTGCTTAATAACAACTGAGAGTTGCATTCTTTGTTACATAAATTTAGTCCTTTAAGATTTGCTTTGGTGCAGCATAAGATAGTCGTTTTACTTTATTGTCAGCAGGACGAAGGAGATGGAATGAATTGCTTTGTGTCTGCACCTGTCTCTCCACTGACCATGGACAAAACCTCAACACTAATCTCTGACTGGCCAACATATTTTTTATCTTTTACTAAAGGAGGTTTTGTGAGATCAAACCTATTTGTAAAGTTACCAGCCTCTGGTGAATCTTGAGAGGTTTCCAGCTGTTGCTTCAACCCCTACAAAACTCCAGAGCCTCTCAAGCTGATTTCTTTCTTTATTGTACGACCTTTGTGCAATCTTGTAGTGTTCATACCTGCTTCTCTCTCATCAGTCCCTACTCAGCTCATGTGATTCTTTAGTAAAGGTCTACACAACTCTGCAAAATCAATAGAAAGTTTCTCTCTGACTTCATGAGGCTCTGAACTAAGCCTTCTGCTGGCACTGTGACCCTATAGGATTTTCCCAGTCTTTCCTCTTTTCTAGCCAGCTCTCTAAACTCGATGATCAGCTTCTGGTTCGAACAGCTGCCAAATGCCCTGCTGGGCACTAAGTAATGGCTGCTAATTTTGCACTGCATACGTAATGAAACCTGGCACATGTACCCCATAGCACGTGAGTTTGAATTCAGCTTTCTAAAGTATACCAAAGAAGGGAGAAATTCGCTGTAAACTCAATCTTTTCTTTGGTTGCAGAGCAGATAGAGCTTAAAGCTATCACAAATCCTTCCCGTTTATCTTTTTGATGCACGCTTGGTTTCTCCCATATTCCATTAACAATAAAAGCAGTTGAGCATGTTACTGTTGCTCACAAATATGCCCTCTGTGCCAACATACTTTTTTACCCACGTATTGGCATTTTTGTTAATGGGAGCTCATGAGAGTGTAGGGAGAAAAGGCACTGCCAGGCATAGGCTCTGCCTTTGCTAGCAGGAGCAGATTAGGTGTCTCATACAAGTGCAGAGAATTGCCTGCAACAACTTCTCTCTGGCTGTGCTGCCTGCTGGTTTAGTTCCTTGAGAGCCCAGATCTGTTTTGTGCAATGGCTCTGCCTGTCATTTCTCAGGAGGCTACAATAGGAAGCTGTCGCCTCCCTCGTGAAGCTCCCGGTCGCTCTGCCACGTAGCCATTGCCAATGTTTCCCGAATGAGTCTGGGCTGCTATTCCAATGCTCTTCTCTGCCGCCTTCGTGACAGATGGTACACAGCTATGCAGCGGCCACAGCTGAAAGTAACTCAGGGAGGTGTGATTCTACTGTAAAGATTTTCCAGCGCTGCTGCTCAGAAAAATTCCAGTGATGGGAAGTAACAGTTTAAAATTCTATTATGTACATAAAAGCATTTATTCACCCCTCATTGCACTCAGGGCTGGAGTGTATCACTGTGCCTGTTAGTGACAATTTGCATTACCTGAGTGTCTTGAAACTCTGTTGCATCAAAACTAACCCATTGCATCCTGACTTGCCAAGCTGGGATGAAGAACAGCTATAATTTTTCAATAGATTTGACTGGTTTGGTTGTTGAGGGGGTCTTTAACAGACGTGGGCATTGGAACTACACATATCTGAGAAGCTACATAGTCAGCACGTGGGCTAGAGATATGGGAAGTGCAGACTCTTCGTCTGGGACCATTGCACATTGCCAACCTTTCACACAAAGCATTTGCACCAAAGCAAAGGCCAAGAGCACTGCAGTATGGATGTGTGAGCCTGGTGGCTCACATCCCACTGGTACAGTCACTCAGCCTTTGCACTGCTCACAGCTGGCATAGAGGACATACATGAGCATCACATGGAAAAAGTCTTGTCTGATACTTGGTGTGCAGAAAGCTCAGGCAGTCTTGAGAAAAGACAGGCTGGTGTAGTGCAGAGTCCACCAGTATTATCTCTACTCTGCTCGCGTGAGACCCCACCTGGAGTACTGCATCCAGCTGTCGAGCCCTCAACGTAAGAAGGAATGGAGTGAGTCCAGAGGAGGCCATAAACATGATCAGAGGGCTGGAGCACCTCTCCTATGATGAAAGGCTGAGAGAGTTGGGCTTGTTCGGCCTAGAGAAGAGAAGGCTCTGAAGAGACTTTATAGCACCTTCCAGTACCTGAAGGGGTCTACAAGGAAGCTGGGGGGGACTTTTTACAAGGGACTGTAGTGACAGGACATGGGGTAATGGGTTTAAATTGAAAATGGGGAGGTTTAGGAAGAAGTTCTTCACAGAGAGGGTGGTGAGGCACTGGCACAGGTTGCCCAGAGAAGCTGTGGATGCCCCATCCCTGGATGTCTTCAAGGCCAGGCTGGATGAGGCTTTGAGCAACCTGGTCTAGTGGAAGGTGTCCCTGCCCATGGCAGGGGGGTTGGAACTGGGTGATCTTTAAGGTCCTTTCCAACCCAAACCATTCTATGATTCTTGCAAGACATAAAGAAAGCTCTGTAGGACAGCAGCCCATTAACTGAAGCAGGATAAACTTTGTTTTCAATAGACTACCTATTCCCAAAAAAAGTTAAGACTGCAGATGCTTTTACTGGGGTCCTATAAAGGGGAAAGTTTGGGGGTTTTGTTGGTCCTTTTTTTTTTTTTTTGTGTTTGTTTGTTCGTTTTTAATACATGCTTCTTTCAAAATAACACAAAACCAGAATTTCTGGAGAAAAATCAATGTGCATCATCTCACATCAGTCCCCTCACTGTCATCCTGACCACTATAAAATTATGTCCACTGAGCCACATCTGTGCCTCTTGATACTATAAACCTTCAGGGTCCTCAGTAACAGGGGCCATACTGACAGCTTTCTGTATAGATACACTACAAGAATGTAGGTTAGCAACCTATGGCATTTGCATTACAGCATCTTACAGTTGGAGGCAAATATTGAATTTTGGGATAAATTGTCTTGGACTCATTTCTTTCACCACCCTGGCTCTAGCTGGCTTCAATTCTCCACCGATTTTCTTCACTTCTATGATTTCTCAATCTGAGACAGTATGAGTGCTTGTTGTCAATGAATGTACTGTATAAGGTGTCTGCCTCTAAATTGCTTTCAGGCTGATAACTCTTTCTAATAAACTGCAACACAGTGCTCAGCATGTTTAATGTTTCTATTATTTTTCTACAGAATTAAAAACCCTTGCCAAGATTTTTTTTTTCTAGTTTAAATCTTTTTACTCCCCAATCAGCTGGAAGAGAGAGAGGACTTAGGCTACAGGTGCACAATTCTGAGCACAGCTGTCTCTCCTGCCTGTTCATGAAGGCTTGTCATAGAAAACAAAACCACTGCCAACTTAGCTACTAGCAGGAAAATATGTATTCACAGATTATTATTTTTTGTTAGATATCATCCTTCTGTAAAATAAAAATGCAGATGTAGAAGTCTACATGCTGTTGGCAGGGGTGCCCCTCTAGGTCTTGTCATAGAAAATTACAAAAAAATACATATTTGCTAATTTTTCTTTATAATAAATTAAAAATAAAATTAAAAAATAATTTAAAAAGGCATCAAAGTGACAGTCCCTTCATAAGTCTGGCAACAATGGGGAAAAACAACTTCACAGCCTGATGTTGCTGCAGTTTGGCAGCCAAATGCGTTTGTGTAGGCTGCTGTTGGCAGCAGATTTCATTAGCTTAGGGCGTCCTTTCTGGAAAGATACAATCGAGCTGTCAGACATGGACATCCAGTTTGTGAAAGCAGGACTCACTTGTGCATTGTCCTGCTGAGTAGCCCTCCTGGGCCTCCCCCATCTGCCCGCCTTTGAGTGCTGTTCTCTTATCATTATGACATCCCTTTTAAACTTTCAAGGATATTACCTAGCAAATACCTTAATTTCTGTCTAATTCCTTCATGTTTAATTCCATATCTCACTATTTCCCCCCTTTTTGGCTATGCAAATCTCTGAAGGGAATGCTCCCTTTCCTGTGATTTCTTATATATGAGCCAGTAGAAAGTCTCTGTGGAGGCTTTGGATAAAAACTTTTGTGGTCTTAAATTTTGGCAAGTTGTATTCTTAAACAAGGAAAGAAAATTCTTACCTTCCTTAAATATTTCCTGTTCTGTTATAGTAAGCATTAGGAATGATGGCAGAATGTCTCAACAAGGACAACTGAGTCACAATCCTGTATACTTTGAATAAATGCCACTATCACTGCAAACTGCTCTTTGGATTTAGATATTGTTTGAATTATTATTTGTAATTATATTTCGTATAGTAAGCTAAGTAAACAAAACTAATCTAGGATCACTTTAATGTTCATTTATTATCTTTGGTAGATCTCTCTAAATAGAGACCACTTGCAGAAAAAGAAATCAGCACCATTACTGATCAGATTATTGTTATCCTCTTGCTGCATCTGGTCCCATGACTGTTCCCTGATTGAATAAGATCAGAAGGATTTAGCTCTTCTTCTGACTCCCTGAATAGAAATATGAAGTTATGAATTCTTCCCAGACTGATAGCATAGAAGGAATTAATCATATACTCATGGCAACAGGATTCTTCTCAAGTAATGGTTATTAGTAGAAAATATTTTAAAGCTTCTTTTAGAAAACAGTCCTCTTGTTGCTCTTGTACTGAATATATTTGAGCAAATACTTCATATATAATAAAGTTTTGAAACTTATACCTTTCCAGAACTCTGGAGATTAATTTGGAGAAGAATCTCTCAGGATTCAGAAAGACCCCTAGATATATCATTCATAAGGAATAGTGTATAGTTCTACTATCTCCCTAATAGAAATCTTTTCTCAGTATTTCTGTACTAAGTGGAAATTTTTCAGTACAGTTAACATTCAGACTGGAAAAACAGACTTTTGGACATGAACATGACTATTACTAGCATATGTCCCAAGGATGTGTTTTTTCCCTGTGTAGTTTAATCTTCTGATATGAAGAGTCCAACCCTTTACACTTGAGAGTTTGAGGACTCTCCAGAAAGAACTTATCTGTCATTTTATTGTCAGTCCCTCCTGAGAGAGGAGCTCTATTCAGTCAATGGAAGCAGGATCCATCTAGTCCATCCATGGTTGGACTAGACAATTTATGGTAGGACAAGATAATATTATAGATCTTTTCCAATGTTAGTGATTCTGTGATTCTGTGATCACTACCATATCTTGTTCACGCTCATTACTTACAACAATTTATTAAGACTACAGCAAAACCTTAGGTGCTAGAAATTAATTCGTGTGAGCAAGAAATTTCCCCCGTGTGCAGTAAAAGTAAGTGTACACTGGCAGTTCTTTGTTTTGTTTTTGTATTGTGGGGGTTTTTTTGAAGAATGGAGGGGGTTGTTTCTTTAGTTTGGAGCACATGTTTTTGCAGCTGTAACTGCACCAGGATGTGGTATACACAGATTAGTAGAGACTGCTATGGGAGTGATGCAGTTGTGGACTTTTTCCTGGCATTGCCCTAAATCTTTCTTTTGTTGCTATGAACTCTGTGAAATGTCAATGTATCAAGGTTAAGACCAGACAAACAAAAAATACCTATCTCCATCTTCTCTGTCTGCATTATTCAAATAGCAGTGGAATTCTGTCTCCATTTACTTACTCTTTGGCTTAACTGGTATGTATTTAGCCCATCTAATATTTCCATAAGTCTGTCACACAAGTGAATTATCACTTGTGTTTTGCTGCCCTGGATTTCTTCTAATCTGTCACTGTCTCCCTGTAATGAGATGTCCAGAGCTGTTGCAGGTGTAGTTGTATTTATTGTCCTACATAGATGAAATGCCCTCTGTATATTGAATGCTATTAAAAAAGCTATGGACTTCGTGCTGCCAAATGGCATTGCAAAAGCGTTTCTTGATTGCTTCAACACTGCCACTACACCTCTGTCTGTCTGTTCAAGGGTGAGATATTAATTTTAATCTTTTTTTTTTAATTAATTGAAACAACTGAAAAAAAAATAATCTTTTCACTTCCATAGAAGTCTGAGGCAGCTAAGCTGATTAGGTATCTCCCTTTTACTTGGTTTAGGTTTTACTTGGTTTAGGTTAAGTAAGATGTGGTCTGTGAGAAATAGTTTGTAAAAAGTAATTGTTACAGCCTAAGTGACAAGAAAGTGAAGTGAAGAGCAGGTAAACATAATTCTGTGAATTAAAGACAGTTCAGTCCATGCTCACACCTTCTGAGACTTATATAAATGACAAATGCAACTCCTTGATTGACTCATTATGTAGAAGAGGGCAGAACTAATGCATAGCTAACTTGTATATTAGGCATGCCCTGCATAAGGCAAGCAGAGGCATCTCTGTGACTTTTAATAGTGCATGCTAAGAGATATGAAGGAGTAGCGGTCAAAAATCGCAGTCACAAACGTTGTTTTTCTTTCAGAGAATGTAACATCTTTAAAATTCAGCTGTTCCCTTGATGTCTGTCAACGTGTCTGTTTGTTTTGGGGAAGAAAAATATGAAATGCTGCTTTTTGGTAAGGCCAAAACCTTTCCTTTTCAAGCATACCTTGAATGTTTTGATTGTTTCAAGATTCACATTCTTACTTTACAAGAAAAAATGAAAATTTAGATGTCTATGCTCTAGAACAGGAAGTATCTTTACATTTATGTTTTAGTTTAATAGACTAGTCAAAAGAAAACTAGAGGTTTGTCAAAACCATATAGTTTAGGGGATGCTTTTGTCCCTGTAATGAAAAAAAAAAAAAAGCAATAAAAACTTTGTATTTCTTTTTGCTATTAGAATATCATTTTTATTGGACAGAAATTGCCATGTTTGATGAGACACTGAGCTAGCTCTGAAACACTGAATTGAGTGTGCAAGGTCGACATAGCAGAAGGGTAGGTTAGGTCATGCATACATTCAAGGATACACCACCAGATACCAGTATTAGTATACAAGCAGGCCTCAGCTGTTTTATTTCAAATACCGGTTCAAACAATTGATGTTCTATAGTAACTGTTCCAAATCACCCTCTCTTGTTGCAATCTGCCTGCAGAGCTAGTAGCATAAGTAAAATCAAAGCTTCACTGAAGGGTGAAGCTCTGCCTGTGACTTTCCTCTATGTCTCTGTCAGTACCTTGTACAAGACCAAATGCGTCAGCAACCTCCTGTTCTCTGTGGGAAGGTTCTAATACAGGATTTTTCAAGAGGTTCATTTTCATCTAATGAGAACATATGGTTTTGGCAGCACCAATCTTTAAGAAATGCAGTCGGCCTCTTTTTTTTTTTTTTTCTCCTTTAGAAAGTGTCAGCATAAGTGCTGAGCTCACTTACCAGTACATCACCAAGTAGAATAAAGTATTCCAAATGTAATCATAACTATCCTCACTTGAAGAAGGCTTGGACTGATGTGAATCATAACTGCATTTCATAACAACGATAATATTGTATAAATGTTCCTATCCAGAAGCAATGAGTCATGCTACAATGACCATCACTTAATCATTCTGACTAAACAGAGGATCAACATTTACAACTGAATGTGTTAACTTTCAAAATATTTTTGAAAGAGAGGAATACAGCAAAGTGTAAAAACTTAAAAAGCTACCACTGTATATTAATTCATATACCTAACAGCTACTAGTTCTACCTATAAAATATGTGGTCAAGTGAGGTGTGAAAAGTAGTTATGATTTCGATGAACATGCTTCCAAAAAAGCAGAGTGGGGAACACTTTTTTCAGTATCAGGAAGAATAATCCACTTGACCCTTTAACATGCTGTCTATGTTCCTTTCACAGGAGATGAATGTAATGATAAATGCCTAGTATAGTTCAGAATAAAAACAGCATAGGCAGTCACAAACAGGGGATTTTGCTTTTCTTCTTGATGTAACTGGCTTTTCTATATTTTAACTGTTGATGAAAACCTATTATGGAGTGGCACTTTGCTGTCAAATGGCCCTTTAAAGTTCTGGTTTATAATACCATAACTAATGGCCTTGGATTCCTCTTGGTCTGGTATAGATTTAATAGCTTTCCTTTACAAACTCCTTAACAAAATAAAGCCTTTTTTTTCTAAAATAAAATCAAGTTTGAAAGTAAAATTCTTAAACACTATGTGGGTTTTTTCCATACTGCCAAACACTCAACATGAGCAAGCAGTGTGCACAGCTAGTGCTGTCCTGGGCTCCATTAGAGGATTGTTGCCAGAGGGTCAAGGGAGATGATCCTTCCCCTTTACTCAGCAGTGGTGAGGCTGCACCTGAAGTGCTTGTGTCCAGTGCTGACCTCCCCAGTACAAGTGAGATATGGACATACTGTAAAGAATCCAGTGCATCACCATTAAGATGATTAATGGACTGGGACTGGAACATCTCTCATATGAGGAAAGGCTGAGACAACATGGACCATTCAAGCTGGAGAAGAGAAATCTCAGGGAGATTTTGCCTGTGTATGTAAATACTTGCAGGGATTGTGTACAGAAGATTTAGCCAGGTTCTTTTCAGTGTCACCCAGTGACATGACAAGAGGCAATGGACACAAACAGGTGGTTCTCTCTGAACACCAAGAGACACTTTCTATTGTGAGCCTGACCAAGCACTGGCACAGGTTGTCCAGAGAGGTTGTGGAGTCTCCATCCTCGGAGATGTTTAAAAAACATCTGGACATGGTCTTGGATAGAGGGCTCTCGTGGAACAACCTTCCACAGCGTTGTTGGATGAGATGACCTCCAGAGGTCCCTTCAAGAATCAACCATTCTGTGATTCTTTCATCTCCTATAGTTAAGTATCCCAGTATTGATGATGATCAGAGATGGCAGAATATGAGTAAAACGAGAAGTGCTGAACTCCATTCTAAATTTATACTGGATCTCTACTAAACTTTGCAGAGTATCTTTTCTCTGACTTTTTTTTTTTTTTTCTGGACTCTGACTTTCCTGTTCGTCTGGCACAAATTCTGTACATACAAAACTTTCAAACCTCTGGCTTGGTGCATGTATCCCCCCTTCCACTTTGGAGATGCTCTGCATAGCCATTTCTGCCCTCCACGAAGTTCTTGTACTGCTATGACATCCATCTGGTGCTGTGCTGATATTGTC
>NW_010239357.1:110911-146717 GCF_000690775.1 Eurypyga helias
TAGCATCCTGTCTGCATCCATCCTTTGAAGCAGGGAACAGCTTGTTTTTACACACATTAACCTAGAATGGAGACTCCAGGACTCTCAGGTAATACAAGTAGATGGTGAGGATAATAATATGATGTGAGGCTCCAGCCTAGCGTATTGATTTCACCTACATATGAATATCAAGTGTTGGAATAAAATCTGATGCTTCAAAATCAGTTTTAAAACCCCTAAGGATTTTCTTGGAACCAGGACTTCACCATTGCTTTCACAGATAGTCCAAAATTGAGACTTTGAATAATTTCATGTTCAGCCAGCACTGTAAGTTATACCTACTGGATCCAATTAAATAATACTTTCTCTAGGAAAGTGAAGCACATAAATATTTCTGTAGATTATGAGAGGATGGTTTTGTAAACCTATAGACAATGTACCAATTGGAGCACAGAAAAGCTGGAGGACTTTTTTCTTTTTCTTTCTTTCTGAAGGAAAAAAAAGAACCAAGCTTTATTATTACTCAAAGATGCCATCAAAAACTATTCTGAAGAATTGTGCAGCCTTTCCATCCTTGCACAAAATAAGGCGGAATGCAGCCAGTAAAAGAATCAAAATTGACAATGTCAAGAAAATAATTCGGCTTTTTAAGAACAAAGGGAGTCATATGCTTTTGGAGAAACACAGTTCTAAATGTTGAGGATACATCATATTCTTAACCATTATTTTTCTTGCTGATGTTGGTGGGCTTTTCCTACCCTGGATGTAGCAAACTTTAGATCCCTAGTGAAAGTAAATGAAAGAACTAGGATGATGGTAAAGATGAATTGGGAAGAAAAGATCACAGTTGGATAAATCCTCTTCTTTAGCGTTAATTCAGCCAAACAGTATGTATTATCATTTTAGAGACAGTGTAAGCACAGCAAGGTGCATTGCCTCTCTAGAAGGAGGACTACGTCATTGTCTGTGTAGTAGGACTGTAATAGGGAGGTAGGAAACTCAGTTTCCTAACTTTACTCTTAGTGAGCCCATCTATTCAAATGTTACATTTACACCATCACTTGTTATCAGGGAAAAATTAGTAGAGGGGAGAAGAGTGTTCCTAATGATGTTGAAGAGCTAGATAGCTGGCACCACTGCTGGTTGCTATTTTTGCACTGTACAAGAAAACAGGTACTGTTTATGTCCTCTCATCAAATCCCTTCTGCTGGAGGTCACAGCCTGGCCCTGCAGCCAGCACACTCTCATGCATCACACTGTGTTATTTGACTGTGTGGCCATCTCCTCCCACCCGTCTCTAGGTCTTGTTAGCGCAGCTCTGGGTTTTCAGCAGGGCAATATGCCCTGGGACAGGTGGACGTGGTAAGCCAGGATCCTTTCTGAAAGCAGCTGGCTGGAAACCAGGATCTTTCTCTTCTCTGCTGCAGCAGACACAGGATGTGCTCAGGTAGCTCAGCTAGATGGAAGGAACACACTGGGTGTCCATGAGGGGTTTGTGCAGCCTGTTGGATGTGCAACAGTGGACGTTTGCCTTGGTCGAGTGGTTGCGAACTCCCTCCATAGCAGGAGTCTGCCCCAATGGCATTTTTTGTGTCAGCAGTGTGTAAGAGCTTTTACAGTTACTACAGGGGCAGGTGTGGCACAGCCACCTGCCTCAGCTGGGTCCTGCAGGTGCCATTAGGCAGATGTCCCCCACAGCTGAGGAGACCTGAATGTCTCCCACCCTTCCTGGCAGATTGAGTCCTGGCTGCGAGCAGCAGAGCCAATGTCAGCCGGGGAGGAGAGTGGGAATACCACCAGTGATAGTGAGTTTAGAGAGTGAGGACTGGCACACAAAGCAAACAGAAAATAGATGCAAAACCAGCCCAGTCAAACAAGCAGGTGCTTAATTCCATGTTCCCTGCGCTCTCAGACTTGGTGGCTGTGGCTCCAACATTAGCTGCCACCTCCAAAGTGTTTTCCTTTGTGTACTGATCTCATGATCAGTAACAACAAATTCAAATATCTCTACAGGAAGCAAAAAATTGAGAGTGATAAGTCAGCAAGACAGGTGATATTTTCTGAAAGTAACATAGTGATCTACTTTATTTACAGCAAGTCATAATGGCAAAAAAGCAGCATGTAAAACCTGAAAAGGAATAACTGCAGGAGGAAGTACATACCAAAAGAAAGGAGAGCATTGGAGACTCTCTAATTATTTTTAGCTTACCTATCCATAAATATTTTAGATATAACATTAGTTAAAATGATACAAGTGTGATGGTAGCTTTTTTGTTCTGCAGCTGAGTTGTGACAAATGGAAAGTCTGAACTCTCACCAAGTCAGTAAGGATTGCAAAGTTCAGTGGATCATGGCCTAAATTCAAACTAATGTTAAGTGTTTGTATCACTGCCTTTGTTCTGGATCTCTACTGGCTAAAATCTGGGTTGTACAAGATCTAATTTATAGAGATGGAAATCAATCAGGCTCTTCAGTACATGAGTTACATATAAAAAATAGATTTAATAAAATAGTATGTCCATGAACACATCCTACCTCTCCTTCACCTAATCACAGAACCAATGAGTCATTTTTGTAACACAGAAGATATTGATACATCAACAAGCTCTCACTTCTGGTTCTTAATTCTGGTTCTTAATTAATTCCATTTTTAAAAAAAAGTTATACATCCTATTCATGGTTACCATGGGGAATGAAAGTACACAGTGTAACCTCAGCTCTATTAATATGAAATTATCAGTTTGGTTATGTTACAGCTATTTTACCAACAGTAACTATAACAGATAAATATGAAGAGAACCAGTATGTTTATATCACCATGATGTGCTATTTGTCACTGAATGATATGGCAGCCATGTGATTTTTTAGCATTTATTAGGATATTCGCTCACAACCATAAAGAAATAATATCCAAAAATTTTAATAAAACCCTATGTGTATTCAGAACACTCTCATCCACTGTGTTAAGAAAAAATTTTTTTAACCCTGTTTCGATCACAAATCTGCTGTGCAAAAAGACTGCATTGCTGCAAAAGAATTCTTTTTTACAGACAAGTACTAGATCTTTAAGGTCCCTTCCAATCCAAACTATTCTATGATTCTAATTGGATCCAAACTTTTCAGCCTCCTCAGTACTCAAAAGCTACTATTACTTGAAATAGGATCCCACCCATTTGTATTATATCACAGAAATGTGTCAAGTTGCATCAGGTTACTTATGTTGAAATTCCACTGTCTTGTACAGACCAAATAGCTGTTGATGTGCACTTGTAATTCTGAGCTACAGCTGCAGGTAACCTCTCAACATCTAGATGTTAAATAGAATAGCTATAGGCAAAGACATATTTTGGTTTTAGTCTTGAAAAATGTACATTTACTTTCTGTCAGAATAATTCAAAAATTGCTGAAGTGATTGTCTTCTGCTCTTACAAATCTATTTTAAAGAGAATAGGCTTTGTAAGTTTGGAAATACAAGCAATTAAATAAGTAAAGGAAATTAAACTCTTGCAAAGAGGAAACGGAAAGGCCTATCAAGTCCCTGTCAAATTTGGAATACCAGACTTGTTTATGAACAGTCATGAAGACGTGACAAGCAACTAAAAAAGTCACCAATAGCTATTTATATTTATAGAGAGAACAATGGGAAATGTTATAGTACCGAATATATTCTGAACTGGTCCTTTTCAATTGTAACCTAAAGTATATTCCAGAATTTCCTACTCCAAGAAGCAAGTCATCCATAGGGAAAACAGAATATCCTTCATAATGTAAAGTCATGGTGCATCAGTGGTTTCCTCCCTTCCCCTTTTAGATAGAAATATCCTTCAGAAAGCAGTTATGCAGGGCTGACGGGATTTCACAGAGAAAAATATTTCACATGAGTGGCAAGATAACAATTGCTACAACTAGCACTCATGAAGTGAGATCAGAGGACTCAGAGGATATATTGCAATCCTTTCTGAATATATTCTTTTAAATTTTTTGTCCATTTTTCTTTTTAATTTACTATTAAATTTTTCTTAATTTAATTTAAAAGAAGGGTTTGTGTCAAGTAATATTTCTTTTTATCTTTCTATTCTGAAGAAAAGATGTGGCTCCAGTAATGATATTTCTACATCTCTGGCTTTATTTTTACATTTTTAACAACAAATTCTCTTTACGTTAACTTGAATACAGACACATCTTCTGACCTTCACAGCTTTTAGATGACAAAATCACTTCACATTTTCTGTCTGTGACAGAATTAAACCTCATCCTCCTAAGCTGCAGGAATGAAAGTGTTCAAAGCAAAGAGCTGAATCTTCCTAAACTACTACTCATGAAAATTGATTGTATTATGTTTGGCAAAACTGAATAATCTTCTGAGTCATTGTGGGCCACGTTAATATGTTATGCAGACAGACAGGGTAGAAATTTAGGTGATGAGTAGAAAGATTCAGTAAAGTATGAAAGGAAAATTGTTTATATTTAAATATCTGTGTTCACAAGAAGGGAGGAGACATATCACATGAGACAGTTCTTTATTTTTTGATAGACTTTGGAGCGATGACTTCTTTTTTGAAGAAGCACCAAAACCACCAAAAAATCAGATATTAAAAATATGTTAGCAGTATTTTGTGAGAAGTATTGCACTCAACGCCACTCATATGAGGGATAAATATGTGACTCTCAGTTAATTGGTATGGGTGAGTATCCATACTATTCTACTAACTTGACTGGACATTAGATGAAGTCCAGAAAGTAGACAGTATTCATAAATCTCAAATAACAGTCTGAGTAACTTCCAGCTGTGGACAAAAAAAAAAAAAAATGGTCATGGGGGAAAAGCCCATATATTTAATTAATTTCCACATACAAAAGCAAAGATCAGTTTGAGGGCACTTTAAAACTCTTCCTGAGATTCTCTTTTCCACCCCAGTACTCATATGTTGGTAGAATAGGCACAGTCTGATTTGTTCCTGTCAATTTAAAAAACAAAGAACAAAAACCAAAAAAACAACTAAACAACCAAACAAATAACAAAACAAATCAAATCAAAACATCAAAATCCCAGGTAAAGAAGAAAAAAATCTCCAAACTAGTGAAAGTCAAGTAGGAAATAATTTAGCTGTTGTTTCTTGCTCCAGATTGACCTTGCAGTACCAGCAGATTCAAAATATTTCTGTGGTGTTGTGTGAGCAACTTTCACACAAAATTATTGGTAGAATGCATTTGTGAAAGGTACTACATAACTGAATTTCTGCTACTGTATGGGTTACAAAATCAAATATTCATAACTTTGTCATCTAAGGTGAAATAAACATAAGAAACACTCTAGTAGGCTTATTTCTTGACCAACCTTAAAAATCAAGGTAATGTTTTCACTTAAATATAAACAAGGGCAAGCCATACAGCAATGCATAAAACCACTTTGGTGCATGTCAGCTTTGGGATTTTCACTCAGATATTACCAGGGCTTTAAATGTTGACAATTAATTTTTTTAATGTAAAATAAAAACTCTCATCCTACATAGTTGATCTTAGTTTATGGATTGACAATTGCCTTTGTAGCCTTAAACAGTAAATGTTACCAATCTTTTTGCTGTAGTGCTTGCAGGAATTAGAATTGGATGCTAGCTAAACACATTGTTTTACACTGCTTTATTTATGCTTCCATATGCTTCATATGCTTCCATACAGCTTCACAGCATTCATACATTTCCCATCTGCTTATCTGAAAAGCAGAAGGATCAAAAATACCAGTACGTACCAGACATACAAATCATTATTACTGGCTTTGTCTGGCAGTCTTAAAGATGGTAACATTCAGGTGCATACAAATCATCTTTTGCTTGTACAGAGAAGTAAACTCTTGCTAAACAAGATTTTTAATGCTTTTTTTTCAGAACCAAAGCTTCAAGGAGTTTTGCTAAACCTTTTGACATGAACAGAGGATTGCATAATGGCTGCTGGACATGAGGAAGTCCCAGTTCTCCATCTGAAACAATACAGACAATTACTTTCTACACACACATGAATTAAAAGAGCTACTTAAAACATAGGTTTTATCAGTTAAAAGGAAACAGCTTAAATGACTTACCATGTATGACACCTAGTAACAATTAGAAAACTGATTAAAACGACAGAGAATGGGTAGAGTACCACACATGAGATAAATTTCACCATTAGCTAGAGTGCTGCGGTTTTTATTTCATGGGTTCCTCCTAGGCATCAAAGAAACCTCAGAACCAAACCAAAAATCTATATTACTCTTGTGTTAGTGGAAAAACTCTTAGCTGAATTTAAGAAAAGGTTGTTGAAAAATATCTTATAACTTACACAGGCTGTAGACAAAAATTTTTTGAGAATTGTCTGGTGGCTAATGCTAACTCCATGTGATAGCACTTGGAGTTGACAGAAGGGAGAGATATTAAAACAAATCAAAACATGTTTATGTTTATATTAATTGCGGGCTGCTTCCCCTCCCTTTTTTTCTCTTGGACTCAGGAGTAACTCAGAAAACTGAGTTAAAATAGGAATATTTTTCCCAAAAAAATGACACTGATTTGACATTGGGGGGAAAAAAAAAAAAAGTCTGAGTCCTTACCTTACTGAGATGCTGGCTGTCAGATTCATTCCTTCTTCAATCATGGGATTATATGGAAAACCACTATCTATAAATTGACTAGGTATTTCAAAGCACCTCAATCTTCTAAATCTAACTTCATTGGGAGTCAAATAATTTCACCCTTAGGCAAGAAAAAAATGTGATATTTTTGCCTCTCTCCAAATTTACATAAGGCCAAAGAACACTTTTAAAATGATCCTTCTTCTGCCTTCATCCTTCTCATTTCCCCCTCACTGTGGGCTGAGGAATTCGGTCCTACTTTCTCTAAACTGAAACTAATTGTCTCATATAGACTGAATTAAAGGCTCTGTAAAGGTACGGGGCAAAATCTGCTGAGATTCAGAATATTTGTAGTGAATATTATTTCAGACATTGCAGCATATCCCAGGCTGGAAGAAAAGATCATGTTTGGGAGTGCCTTTAAAGCAAAACAAAACAAAACAAAAACCACCTTATTGCCTTCTCTCTTCTCCCCTTCCACCCACAAACACAAAAAAAGTTTGATGAGGACATATCAGCAGAGAATAGAAAAAAGACTTCTTTATATAGGTAGACCGACAGGTCTGTCACTCTATTCCCCCATTATCAAATCAGCCACCCTTGGAAAGCATTTTAGTTTGTCTCTTGATGCAGGGAGTGTCAAAATGTTTCAGGTCTATTTGAGAAGATTGTGCTGGAATCAGACCCATCTCTCCCTCTGTTCTTTAGTTAAGCAGAGTTTGTTTTCCCACCTTCACAAACTAAAAAGCTCAGTTTTGACCCAGAAGGCTCAAGGTGTTTAATGTTTTAAATTTACAACACCTTCCTGAAATCCTGCACAGTTCTGGGGCACACATCTCTGAAGTCAAAGGACACAATAAGAGCAACATCCTTTGAATATTTTTTTTTCCCAAAGTAACCCATCCAAGACCACTTTAGAAAACAACATCCCTGATTTATGAAAAAAAGATGTACATTTCTAAGCAGTACATTTGATTTATTTTGTTCAAATACTTCATGGAGAGCTCTCAGAGTGGAAGAAAGGCAAAGTCTGAAATTAGCATGGGTGCATTTAGCTCAGCTTTATCTCTGGGCTGGAAGCTAACTGCCTGTCAAAAGGTTTTAAGTAAAGTTCTTGATTGTAGGTCAGTCCTCAGTGGATAAATCACAGAAAGAGCCACAGATAAGGCACATGATTGGCTATTCCCCCACTGAGGAGAGACTGCATTAAGGTAGACTAATGAATACTGAATCATTTTCTCACCCTCGGGGTGGACGCCCCTGTCAGGGCTGAGTCACTGTGAAAGCAGTATGCTGAAGTGATTTAAAATGCAGCAGCCTTTAGTGCTGGTGACAGATGGATATAACTCGGGCATCATACATACTCATTTTTAGGCTTTCACAAGCCATGAGTACAAATATACAAGAAAACGAAAGATAAACTGTGATAGAAGTCTCCTGTTCGTGCATATTTATGGAAAGTGCAAAGTGGAGACCTGTTCCCTGTCTTCTAGGGTAGCCAAAGGTGGGTATTTCATTCCAATGTTTCCTCATTACTTTTCATTTTTTCCAGAAGAATGCAGAACTTCCTGGAATAAGTAGTGTGTTACCCCTGCATAATGAAACTGCATCTTTCACATGTTCAGCTGAAAGTTTGCTCTGATTTGATCTTCAGTCTACCTAGTCAGCTGGAGGTGTTGCAGCATCAGAACTGCAGATATGAAAAGCTGGAGGTACATTTTGATCTTTGTCAGTTGCATTTTAAATAGAAATATGTGGTCTTGTTTGAGAGAGAGAAGATATAAGGGTAACTTAGAAGTACCTACAACTCTGAAGGAAGGGATTGAGTAAACGAATGCTATTAGAGTCTGGGTGAGAAATTACACAATAGTTTCCAACTTGGCTGAAAGATATGTCTTTTGGGTCTGACTCTGCCCTGGGTTATGATTTCTGTTGGCACAATCCTGGTGTTTTGCATCACCAGCTACTCACAAGACTTGCAAGTAGGGGCTTGTGGTGAGCTCCTGGGGCCTCCCATGGCTGTCAGGGACAAGCCTAGGACCAGCCCAGGAGAGGCATTAGTTCACACTCTGAACAGCCACTGATGCTGCCAGGGGGATTTTCATGAAGGTCCAACTGCTTGCCATCGAAAGTTGCCGTCTTCTGAGCCTTCGAAAAAAGATGTAACTTTGCACAACCCTGTGATCGCTCAGTGGTGTACCCTCATTAGTCAAGAAGTGCAAATAATTCTGTCTGGGCGCAGTGCAACCACAGAACGTATCCTGTAAGGAATGCTATCAATAAAAAAAAAAAACCAACCAACAGATAATGAAGCTTCAAAACGTACATGCATGAATTCTTCTAGCTACTCAGTCAAACGGTAGTCTATGGAAACCTAAATTGGAAAGCTGCTTGGGAAAGAAATCACATGCCAAAGGGTGGCTATGAATAGTCACTAGCAGAATAGCTTTATCAAAACAATAGCTCTAATGCTTGCATGCTGTTCTATGTCATTTAAGGCATTGCTGCTCAGTGCAGAAAATGAGACTTTTAAGCTGACCTTCTGCTTTACCTTTGGGAAGTTAATGCTAGTATTGCAAGGGGGAAGCTGGTTGGTTGTTTCATTATGGTATGTGCCACAAATGAGAATGTCTGGAATTTCATCTCATCCAAATCTATTAGTGTTAATGTTATTTTCATTATGATTTCATCAGGATTAATTAACAGCATCTGTGAATAATATGCTGCACATATTTGATATGCAAAAACCGAATCAATTGTACATTTTTTTATTCCTTACTGATGCACCTAGCTAGTGTTGTACATATTAACAGTCAGGAGTATAGACTACACGCCTTAGTCTACACCAGCTGTCTGTGACTAGCAGCCCGCCTTCTGGAGCCATAAGGTGCCCCGGGTGACAGTGAAGCCTGGTGCTAGCGGACAACTCTGCTGGAGTCAGAGCTCCTGCAGTGGACAGCCAGCCCAGGAAGCAATACCCTTGTTTTCTTACAAGCTCAGGAGGTTCAATGCATGTTCAGATTACTCTGGTATAAATGTCTCTTGACTATTGCATTTTAAAATAGTTTGGGATAAACTTAGTGAATGTACAACATTTGGTTTCAATTACTTGTCCAGTGGTCACTCTGAGAGCCCTACAAATTGTCTTACTGACATGATTCATCAGTAAGTAGACATAGTAGATACAGGAGTGGGCTGCTTATAATTCTCAGAAAAGTGCTCATTTTCAGCCGAGAGAAATTTCTGTTGATAGAAATGGTAGTGTCCAAATAACCCCTCCCTACATAAATATTTGATTTTTTACAGAAGCCATTTTTAAGTGGGTTTTAGGGTTGGGTTTTGGTTTTTTTTTCCTATTTTGTTAGCAGATCACAGGATAAAGATTTGAGGTCCTTGGTACCTTTATAAAACATGACAAACAATCTTTATAGGTAAGAAGATCTTGATGTATTTTTATATTTTTAGGCACAGAACCAAAATAGTGCAAAGCTGTTTTCTGATTTCACTGGGCTTGGCACTGGCTCCTGGACATTTACATCTTAATTTCTTCCACTCAGATGTGGTATTTGATTTGAGTGTTTGTGAAAGCTACCAATCTGACAGTCCTGCAGACCGAAGCCTTCCATTTATTCACCCGTTAAGTACAAAGTTCAAGTTTCCCTTTCCAATTAAAGTGCCTCTACTCATGCTGGCCAGACCACCTCGAGGGAAGAATCATTTAGATTCCAGCCACACACTTTCCCCTGCCCTCACTCTTGCGATTGCCAGCAAGAAGCCGATTTGTGCCAGCTGTTGCATATTTCTAATGGGCACACTTGTCTATAGGGAATAAAGAGATCAAATAACTTCTAGAAGATAGCAATTTCAGGTTACTACCAGTCTGGGCTGGATTTGAACTGATGCTCCAGAAGGAAATTATTCTCTCCCATTACCAGTTCAGATATGCTTTGGAGTGTCTGTAGGGCTCTAAGAGGTATCTTAATGGAAGTGGATATGTTTTTTAAATAGATCCGTTAACAATTAAGTGGATTATCTGGATTTCAGGCTGTATTAACTGCACTGAGATGTGGTTTATACTTAGCAGGTAAAGAAAGTAGTTCATATTATAAATGCAATGCATGTATATTATACCTGGTGCACATTTATTGAAACAGTGTCAGGTTTTGAAACAGCTTACATTAACTCTGCATCTGTGCTGTGAATCCAGAAAGAAGTTGAGGTTTGCTCAGCTAAATCCTTTTTCATGGTGTTGGCAGCTGAGAAGGAGTTTGTAACTGATATGCTTACTTTTTCCCCCCTGCTTCATATTTTTGAAAAGGACATAAATGAGAATAGATTGATTTCTAAAGTTACAGAAGGAGAAACGCAGAGACAATAATGATGAGCATGTTCCAGTTGGATGGATTATGGGAGAAGTCCAAAACCTCCAGGTTCTCATTTTCCCGCAAGACAGCCAATTCTGACACTTTAATATATAGGTATGGATATGCCAGTGGGGGAGCAAGGAGACGTTTCGTTCCTAACTGTTGTTGCAGCTCGATGGCTTTGGTACCACACACAATACTGGCACCACAATATAGCAGCTGAAGAGAGACTCATTGTTTTGGGGAGAAGGTAGAGAGGGATGTGGTGCATTCTCCAGAAGCTATGTTGAGCCTCCCAACTGTGGTGTTGCCAGTGGTTTGGGACGGAAAAGAACCTGGCTAGGATTTCACCATGCTGTATGACCACACTTTGTCCTTGGCATGTGACCCACAGAGGGGGCTGAGCCTCCCTGTTCTAGTTAGAGGTACATGTTTCTGATTTAGAGTATTGATTTCTCTAGTGTTTTCCACTACTATTCCCTGAAAATCCACTGCAGACTTTGCTGGTAGAGAAAGTATGAGTGCTACTAGCACGGGCTCTGGAAAAGGGTAGAGAAAGCAACTGGGACAAGGACTCAGGGGCAATGGGGATGCATGTGCTATATAGCTGAAGCCTTGGCAACAGCTGGAAACTGCTGCCAATGCTGTCACATATATTGACTAGTCTGCAAGTTCAATCCAGAGGGTCACGTGGAACAAGAGAACTTACCCTGTTGAACCTGAACCGTGAACCTGGAAAAGAACTCACAACAGATGAGACAAAAAATCAAAATGTCTACATGCTTTTCCCTGCTTCAGTTTCCTACCTTCCTCAGCTGTTTGGGATGGGTTTTATTTGTTTCTTGTGGTATGTTTTTAAAGGACTGGTCAAAATCCTCCAAGTTTTACTTTGGTGGGGTTTTTTTGTTCCATAACTTGTTCCTTTTCTGCCATTTCTCCTGCCTAAAACAACCAGCTATAAGCCCTTGAAAAAATAAATTCTCTCTCTTCTTGACAAACAACCCCTTGCTCTTCTTTTCCAGGTGACTGATTGATAAGTTACTGGTACCCTTGGCCAGGCTGTCTCTTCTGCAGAGCTGCCAGTTACTTCATCCAGTGGTGTTTCCTCGTCGATGAGTGGTCACCAGAGACTCTCAGCCTTCTCCTGTTAGCCCTGTATCACTTTCTACTTCTACACAATGAAGATACCCAGACAGAAAAAGCCTTCAATCAATTTACTGTTTGGAGTCTGACACATACCATGAGAATTTGCGGTATTAAGGAGAACTCACAGGAGCTGCAACAGATTTCTCGGATCATTACAGGACTGGTTATTTGCACTTGGCTAGCACACTCCAGATTGTTCTTATATCCAAGTCTCTCATCTGGAATCTTTTTTTTTTTTTTCTCGTGTTAAGGTCTCCATGCTTTTTATAGTGGCATTTTAGCCTACAAGTAGACTGAAAGCAGTATGAGACATATTTGTCACATGTAGGAGCGAAATTCTGTAGATTGTAAATATGCCACCAGCTTTTTTCTTCCTAGCACACAAGAAGAACTAGACTCACCAATTCCTCATCTGCAGTTCTTTTCTGATAATTTTTAATTTTAAACTTCAAACTTCAGACTAATAGCTCAGGTCAAAAAAATTACTAATTCCCAGCTGTATCCCAAGGCTGGTCTTTGATCTGTGGGAGGGAAATTTGCATTAGGAATTATTTTTTTCTGTTTTGTTAGGTAGTTGCGCTATGGACTGAAAGAGAAAAATCGGTTCCTCTTGCTCCTTGTCCTTTCTGGGGAGGTGCATTAGGAAGGTCAGGCAACTATTTAAATCAAGAGAATTTTGCTTGAAAGCCTATTCCCAGATGAGTTGCTCCCACACAAGAAGGGAAAGAAGACAAGAAATAAAGAGAACTTGGCTTTGGAAAATTTCTAGTTCCCAACCCACTTTCATAGACGGAGTTTGCCAGGAGAGCAACATACAAGATGAAGCCTTGACAAGAACTTGGCCATATCTTGCACAAGTGACTGTATCTCTGAGTGGTGCTTTGACACTCTTTATTAACCTGGGAGAACCCTACAGACCAAGGCATATGTCTTAAATGGAGAAATAGACCAATTTGCAGCACATACATCCATAGGAAATATTCCAGAAAACTTTATGAGGGTATGTTTAGGATATTTGCAGCTAGACTAGGCAACCTGTTAATGGACACTAGGAGGCTGTTGTTTGGGCCAGGAATTTCCAAATGTGCTTAGAAGACTGAGAAGCTTTGTGTGGTGACCTCAAATAATTTTGTGGACTATTCCATCACACTGACCTATTTAGCATTTCTGGCTTCTGTTACAGTGTATATGTCACTTATAACCACCAACATCCACCATGACCCTCAAAGCAGGTGGCAACTCACTAAAAAAATCAGCTGGCAGTATGGGACCGTTTGGTTTATGATTTATACGTTTCCGGCTCAGCTTCTAATTTTGCAGAAGAAGGCTTCTCAGCATGCATCAGTAAGAGATTAATCTTGTATCCCTCTCAAAAATAACTGTTCATAGTTTTCCTTGTTTATTGGGAACTCTCCTTTTATTCTCAGCAAGTAGCCTGCTGTAGGTAGATGATGTGCAGATGGTCATTCTTTCACCTTTAAATCCTGCGGTGGGCAGATCTGGTGTCAGTCCTTCTCAACCTGCAAAGCACCATGCCAAAGGCATTAATTTCTTAGGAGAAATTTATAACACAGTGGATTTATTTACATAGATTCTTAGTTTTACTGTCCCCAGACATCTTGGGATTACAACACAGAAACCTAATAGAAAGTTAAGGCTGTGCAGAGTCATTAGAAAAGCCATCTTACATCTTGATTTCTGCCAGACATAGGCAACAGAAGGTCAGGTACTAGAATTTTTAATTTTACAACTATGAACACTGTTTGGAAAAGGATAACTCATTTATTTCTCTTTTGTTAAAGTACAGATAAAAATATTCATGACACTAAAACATTTACATTATTAAAGAATTTGAATGAACTCAAATAAACTGCTAATCTGAAAAGGCTATAATTATTTTTGCCCAGACATGGATAAATAATTTTTCTCAGCATCTGTAATCTTAGGTTGTCCATTTGCCCTTGTGTACTTCTAAACTCTAATACCAGTTGAGTCACCTGGATCAAAGCCACATTTTAATAAGGCATAGAAGAAACAAAGTGTATTTGCTGTCAGCTTTCTCTACTGCAACTACAAAAATAATTCTAATTGATTTTACTTCTTTCTAAAAGAAAGAAAAAAAAAAAAAGCTGACCCTTCATTTGCTTGGACAAACCAAAATGGTTGTCAACCATCTTCAGTGACCTTTCTCTTAGCTGACAGTTGGTTTGTGACAGATGAAGGTGAGTAATCAGCCGACTGTGGCAAAAACCAAAGCCATGTACCTGATGCAGTCTGGTTTTGAACTATCATTTGTGACACATGAGGATTTGTTATGAAAGCTTCAGCATTTTGGACATTTTTATCTTCCTGTCCAGACATTGAATAATTGTTCAAGCCTGTTTCTTCATAGGAAATGTATATTTAACTTCTGAATGTACAGAACTGGATTAAATAGCATTCTTGTATCCTACTTTCCTCAAAACTTTTCTTTTCCTTGCTAGCTTTGGGAATTCCAAATATCTTCATTGTTAAACATTTCCACTAGAATGCGTGGCAGCAGGCTAACATTTGAAGGAAGTGACATGAAAAAAGTCTGACTTTCATTTGAGATGGTGTCTTTGTTGTGGAATCAAAGAGAGACAAGAAACACTAATTAGTTAAAACATGGGAAATTATGATTAGACACTAGGAACAAAAAATTCACAGTGAGTGTGATCAAACACTGGAACAGCTTGTCCAAAGCCCTTGTATGATCTCCACCCTTGGAGATATTCAAAACTGAACAGGACATGGCCCTGAGCAAGTTGACATTAAGTTGTCCCTTCTTTTGGAGCAGCAGAAGAAGCTGAAGTAGGTGACCTCTAGAAGTCTCTTCTAACCTACAGTTTAGAGCCTGCCATATGAAAGGTGACAGCAAAGTATTGTCTATGATCATCATCAGTTCTCAGATTTTAGATTCAAGATATGACTATTTTTGCTGGTGTATAGATTGCCTTGAATTCTACAGCAGAAAGATTCTGAATATTCATGACATCATTTCCATGTCACAAACCTACAACCACTTGTTCCCTGGAAAACTGTTCTTCATCTAGCAGGTAATTGTTCTAGCAGGAACAATCCTGACTAAATTTGTGAGTTTTGTCTTGGTGGAATATTAAGATTAGATTGTGACTGCAAATGGAACAGAGAAATTAAATATTCTCCCTTAAGTTTCTTCTGAATGCTTAATCAGATGTATATTTCAGATAAAATGTGTATATATATTATGTGTGAAATTCAATTACTGTTAGTTACTGTAAACATTTAAAAATTGGGGGCGGGGGGGGATTGGAAATCAAAGCAATGATAATGGAACAGCTGTTCATGCCTTTCTGTGATGTGCAGTGAAAGAATCAAAAGTGGTCTGGGGGAGTTCAGATGTGCTTACTATATTATACAACTGGTGCGTGGTGCTTGCTGCAAGCAATAGTGAAATTGCCTCAGCAATTGAACAAGCAAACATAGTTAAATATCTCACTTGAAGCATATGCTTTCCTTTTTTTTCCACCCCCCCCCTTCTCTGCTGTCTTTTAAAATTATTGAGCTTAGCATATTGGAAGCATTCAGTTTGGTTTTACCTTCCTTGGATAAGGAAGTCATTAAGGACGGGATGGACGAATGAGACATATATCAACCAATATTTAGTTAGTCTCCCAGTTTTACTTGGTTAACAAAGAACTGTGCTGTTCTCTTCAGAACAGGCATAATGAAGAAAAACCATTAATTTTGACCGACTGTATTAGCAAATGGTTTTTTATGTTATATTCTGTCTTCCTTTCTGACCATACATTTTATCAACAAAAAATTTATATATAAGAGAGTTGCTGGAGGCCTCCTGATCCATGGTTTAATGCTACTAAAGATAAAGGCTTCCCATCTTTCCACACGTTTTAAATAAAGACATGGAGTTGCTGGAGCTTCTGAGAAGAGAATTAAAAAATTTCAGGTTCTGGGCAGCAGCACCACATATATTGTTACTAGATAACTAGGTTCAAAGAGAACATGGATTAGGAGACGAAATACACATAATAATTAATGACTGCTATCATTCTTTCATGAGAGTCAGCACTATCACAGACAAATCAGGGACAACTAGACCTAATACATGGAAATACTTCACAGGAAGAACAGATCCAGATTTCTGGGACTGTCATATTTCCAACAGGCAAAAGTGGTGGAGTGGAAAGGACAGGACATGGTAGTCCTGTGCAGGCCATGACCCTTGTCTCCCATTTATGTTTCTGAGATGTCTCCCATTCAGGGGTGAGACGCAGGAGCCTGCTATAGGAGAAAGCAGTTTTCCTGACCTTATCCATATGGGATAAAATGGAAGAAAAATAATTTCAAGCAGTCTGGATCATCAGAAAACCATGCCTTTCCTGGAGGTAAGACAATAATCTGTGAGCTATCCCCGCATCCAAATGCAACTGTTAGTGAAAAAAAGATAACATGGCAGAATAACATTCTACACTATTGATCAGGTAAATCAAATTCTGTCCAGTGCTTGTCTAACCAATGACTAAATAACATTTGTTGTCACAACAATTGGCTGATTGGAGGAGTAGTATTGTACTATGCCTTATTGTCTCCAACCTTTTGCCTTCCTCCTTTTTTTTCTAACCCAAGACTGCCATTTCACAGCTCTTTTCCATGGTGCAAACACAGATCAAGATTTTTTTGCTAGCTCAGAGTTGCATATTTTTTCACCTGACTTGTGTCTTATCAGTGAGATCTGTCACAGTGTTTGGGAAGGACCAAACTAATGAAGAAAATTCAAAATAACGATGTATGTATTATAATTTGTCTTGGATAGCTATAGTTAAGATCTTCCACCAGATGAGCATGCTGCGATCCCATTTAAGGCATGTAAAGATGATACAGCATAAAGATGATTTGGTCCTACATACCTGAGAAAATCCAGGTCTTCTCTGGTAATTTTTTGATCTTTTTGAATCTGCCTTGATGGTGCTGGAAATGTTGTTGAAGATCATTACCTAGCCACATCCACTCATATTTCTTCTTAGCAATGGAAAGACTATGCAAAACTATCACTGTGACATGATGATGATGAAAATGGGGCACAGAGCAAGGATCTCACATAACACTACAGTGCCAGTATATAACCCATTGCTAGTCTGCTTTGGGTGTATTAATTATTTTTTCCTATTTTAGACTTAACACTGTTCCTAATTTAAGAAATTTGATTTACATTAACCTGGTAATAGAAGTTATTTCATTTAGGGATAAAATTAAGAGATGATCTAGCAGGCTCCTGCAGCTCCTCAGCTAACAGCCCTGGTTTTGTCTGCAGTTTTGAGAGCAGGCTAAAATACTCATGCAGTGGATCTGTAAACCTGGTAATCCAAAAATGAATATGCATATATTTTCCAGTTTTGTTACCTCTTAGTTTTCTTGAATTTTGTACATGTTCAAGGTTAAGTTTACTTTACACTGTTTAATACTAGCAATAGTTTACTGCTGGTAAATTATAAAAATGCAACTAGTGTTTATTTTTTCTGTCTCTGAGCTATCTTCTAGTTGAGTTCCTGTGTTTCTTGCTTTTCATTATATGACTCAGTCTTCCAAAGGCAATTGTTCCACTAGGAAGATAAGGTGAAAAGGCAACTGAAATAATACAGTGTGTCATCAAAATAAAATCTGGTACAATTTTAGTTTATTGTTACTGAGGGAATTCCATTTCAGTATCCTTCCCTCTGTGCCCAAAAGTAAGATAAACTAGCGAGCATTTACACTTCTGGTCAGAACTTTGCAGTTATATAACATACTGGCATATATGTGTTGCTTCTACAAAAGCAAAATTTACTCCCTATAGACAAAAAACCATTAGACTTAAAACTTTCATTACTTCTAGATTCATGATATCCTCAAGAAAAAAACTTGTGTTCTTTTCCAAGAAAAACAGCCTTGGGCCACTAGCAAGAGACGCACAGCTTCCTCATACTGCTGAAATTTTAAAAATGGCCTCAGTCAAGGCTTTAATATACTTTTGGTGCTGCTGTGGAGCACTCAGTATATTTCTGAAAACTTTGTAATGGTCAATTAACTTGGTTGATAAACTTAGAAAATACCAGCCTTTTGTGGAAGTGACACTCAGTAGTAGCTATTCCCCTTGCTACAGATCTATTCTGCATATCTGCCAGAGACCACAATCAGGGTTTGAAGGTCTGTTGCTTTTGGCTGTAAAGTTACAGGGCAGATTACTAGTCTTTCTGCCAAGAACTCAGTACATGACCTGCGATAAGCAGAATTAATAAATGTAGGAGTTCACAGGAAAAAGGAGATCAGCGTAAGACAAACTAAGGTGCCTTCTCCTATCAACACTTCTTCTGACTTTCCATAAAATGCCTACAAAGCCAAAAGATAAAAGCAAATTAATTGGACTCAAATTCAGAAAATATACTGTATTTTCTCCAGTGAGGAATGTTTGCAATATCAGTAATGGCTCCCCACTTCCCTGGAGTCAAGCAGCAACAATTCCTCACTTACTTTTTTTTACTGATTATTGTTTAAACTCGGTGTCTTATATAAACACAAACTGATGGAAAACATAATTTCATAATAATTTTATAATGCCATGAAGCACCACTCACTGGATGGAGAGCTGCATCTCAAAAGACTTAATGGATATTGCATTAGATGAGGGGAGAGAAGGAACAGTCCTATAAACAAATAATCAAAAGGCAAAGTAAAAATTAAGTAGCTATCAAAGACGAAATACTTTATTGTTCAACATCTTCACACAGGCCTTTCCAGTCAATTATCATAAAGCTTATGCAGTACTGAATGCTATGTTAGCTGCTTAACGCACTGCAAACCCTGAATAAATCCCTATGCAGGGCTAACTTCCATGTTCACTATGCACTCAACTGTCATGACAGAGATAAGAGCCCGGCTCTTATCCCTGACCATGAGCCCAGTTCTGTAACATTCAGATCACCATAAATTTGGAATAGTTCAGTTGAAGGTAAAGAAGCTATTTTAAAATGATACCAAAGTAATTCAGAGCAAGCCCTGCTTCAAAATGGGCTGATCAGATAATGTCATGTATTGAAGGCAGACATAAATGCAGGGCTTCACACACTGAGCAATGAATAAAGATACGTGTTTAATATATTGGTTAACTAACAATTAATTAGATTTGTTCAATATTCTATTTATTGATAAATTAAATAACATTTGCATTGATAGCAATTTTATTCCTTGCTGTCTTGCTCTCTGCTTCTGTGATAATTATTATTTCAAAGGAAAAGCCAGTCTTTTTAAGAGATACCATCCACAATACGAATTGTGGGTTTTATCTAAAGCATACTGAAGTACACTGGAGAAACACCTGTGGCCTTCAGTGAGCTTTAGATCAGTCTCCGAACAGGTCAGGGATCTTGTGGAAAATAATAGCATGAGACCTTGTAATTATGTTTGAACATATTATGCCTCTGCATAGGGGGTATATTTGAAGGAATCATAAAATCTCAGGATGGCTGGAGTTGGAAGAGACCTCTGGAGATAACTAGTCCAACCCCCCGGCTCAGAGAAGGATTAATTATAGCATGTTTCCCCAGGGCCATGCTGGAACATAACTCTAACTTTATTTCTTTAGTTTTAAATGACTGACTTTCCCAATTTAATGTTCTCTTACATAAAACTCTGTACTACATTTTACTCTGTAATTATGGGATCATTTGCCAATCTTTTGTGGCCTCTTATCAAGAGAGTGGAATCCTGTTGTGCATTTTGCATTTAACATTATAATTTTTTTCCACTGAACAGGGCATCAGGATTTGGAGTTTTAATGCAATCTTGGAAATTATTGTAATGTACTAAACTAATTTTGACCTTTTTAAGGTTCTATATTTTGATTGCAAAGCACTCCACTTCTTTAGCATTAGCCAGTGAGATTGCAATCAATGGAGAAAAGTATTAAACAGAACTAATGTAAAATGGTTGTCTTCTGGAAGGGTAGGTAGGTAGATACCTTCAAAAATTGTCTACCTACCAGAAACGTAGCACTCTGACGTGCTTTGCTGTCAGACATCATTGTTGAGCCTCAACAGAATTGTCATGCTGAATGCTCACCGAGGTTTCTACACAGATAATGCTTGGCTCTTGTCCCATTGATTTTAATGGAATTGTTCACATAAATTGTTGTGCCCATAACCATTTGTAGAACTGCTCCACTGGATCTTTTCACCATTTCCCTGGATGTTTATCAGTTGACACTCTGCAACATCTGCTTATTTTTTAGACTGAGATCTATGGGGCAATTAGCTGAGAAAAAAAAAAAAAAGGTGTATTTTCCTTCGGTCAGGAAACTAGAGGATACAGATCAAGTTAGGATTTTAAGGTGAGACCTAACCTTAATCCTCATCTCCCATTTCCCTATAAAGACATAGAGTGACATTTGTTCCATGGATGGTATTTTCTTTCTTGTATTCCTTTATTCCGATGAGGACCCTAATTTGAGCCCATTGTCGATTTTCACAAACTTTGAAGTGACTTCAATGTTTTCTATAAGTATATTCTCATATGCTACAATTAAAAATTTAAATTTATATTACTTTTTAGTGTCTATTATGTTATTGAATGAAAAGTTAATGTATGTTCTCAAAATGTAGATCTGATTCAAAATCTAAAGACCAGATCAATCCAAACTGTGTAAAGTGAAAAAGTATATTTTAGAAAGAGAGATCATGAAACTGCTTTCCAGCTCTAGGTGATTTGGGTTTCGGACATTATGGATACATTTCTGCATCTCTTAGATTACTGAAATTTTTGTGGTGGGAAGAATAAATACACCAGCAAAAAATGGTGACTGACAGTGACCTGAGAGAAGTGAGGTCTGAAGTCTGTCTGATCTTATCCGAAATCATGTTTCAGACTTCACAGCTTACACTGAGAAGACTCTGTTATCAATCAGTGACCTTGTTAGCAATCTCAGTGGGCAGACTAATCAATGATGCTGCTTTGCATAGATTTGGGAGATGAGTAGGAAATAGATATAATTAAACTATTGTAAAGTCTCAGTTTTGAACTATTACTTCTAAAAAAAATGATGGATATGTGAGTTTAATCAAAGCTAATTAACAATCCCAAATACAGTGCTCTGTGAGATGCTGCTTTTGGGTGTGTGTGCTATGAATTAAGTGGTGAGCAGCTTTTCCTACAGCCTTTACCTTACGGGATGGGATGGGAACAAACTTGCCTAGCTTCAGCTCTTGGCACCCATGAGAGTGTGAAGTACAATGCTGTAGGCCATGCCCTGAGAGGGGCAGGGGGTTAGGGGTATATATTATTGGTGTGAGGAGCACCATAATGACTCGGGATGTTGCTGCTTAGAAGGAATTTGTCAGCAGGTCAACATCCTTACCTCAGCAGACACAATGGTACATTTAGCTGACTTACTCTGACTGTTTTCAATTTTTCACTTTCATGTTGGGCTGCAGAATTAAACTAATTATATTGAATAGAAGATTACAAAGTTCCTTGAATATTTCAAAAGCATATAAGCTTTGCAGTTTGCACATCCACAAAATGGAAGCTATATCAGCCTCTAGGAGAAATAACGTGCATTTAAAAGAAATTAAAAGAAATATTATCTCCAAACATATATATTTAAACAGCACCAAAGTTGCTCTGTCACTCCTCTCCCCAGCTGAACAGGGGAGGGAAAATATGAGGAAAGGCTCATGGGTCAAGATCAGGACAGGGAGGGATCACTCAGCAACTACTGTCATGGGCAAAACAGACTCAACTTGGGGAAAATTAATTATTACCAGTCAAATAAGAGTAGAGTAATAAGAAATAACAATTAAATCTCATAAACCTTATAAACCTTCTCCTCCCAAGCAGCACAGGAGGACAGGGAATGGGGGTTGTGGTCAGTCCATCACAAGTTGTCTGTGCTGCTCCTTCTTCCTCGGGGAGGGGTCCTCGTACTCTGCCCCTGCTTCAGCCTGGGCTCCCTCCCACGGGAGACAGACCTCTACCAACTTCTCCAACGGGAGTCCTTCCCACAGGCTGCAGTTCTTCACAAACTACTCCAGTGTGTGTCCCTTCTGTGGGCTGCCATCCTTCAGGAACAGCCTGCTCCAGCCTGGGTCCCCCACGGGATCACAAGTCCTGCCGGCAAACCTGCTCCAGCCTGGGCTCCTCTCTCCCTGGGGCCACAGCTCCTGCCAGGAGCCTGCTCCAGCCTGGGCTGCGCATGGGGTCACAGCTTTCCCTGGTGTGGGGTGCTACCCGGGCTGCAGGTGACCCTCATGGTGACCCCTGCTCCCCATGACCCTCCATGGCTGCAGGGGCACAGCCAGCTTCATCATGGTCTACACCACGGGCTGCTGGGGAATCTCTGCTCTGGGCCTGGAGTACCTCCTCCCCCTCCTTCTCCACTGACCTGGGGGACTGCAGAGCTGTTCTTCTCACAGCTCACTCTCTCTCTTTGGCTGCAATTTCTCTTCCCTATTTTTTTTTCCCCTTCTTAAATATCCCAGAGGCGCTACCACTGTTGCTGATGGGCTCTGCCTTGGCCAGCAGCGGGGCTGTCTTTGCGCCGGCTGGGGCCGCCTCTGCTCGGGGGGGGAGGCTTCTGGCAGCTTCGCACAGCAGCCACCCCTGTGGCCCCCCCCACTACCAAAACCTTGCCACGCCCACCCAATACACTGCCCAAGGTGCAGCAAGGAGTACAGCATAGACCGTGTTGGTGTTCCTGTACCAAATCACCAGCTGGAGGAGCTTCATTATATTATGCCAAACACTGAATTTATCAGTGTAATGGTATCTTGCCTGATGACAGAGATAATTAAATGAGGATTTTTAAGGAGAAGAGTAAGGAGAAAACAGAAGTTAAAAAAAAAAAAAAAAGAATTGAAATATTAAGCTCCTTAGCGAGGGAAGCACTGTTAACTGGCCAGTACCTGACTCCTTCTAAGCTAGAGAGGTTTAATCTTTGTAGTCCTGAGGCTAGGATCAAGGATTCTGAACCACTGACCTGGAAAACACCAAGGAAACTGAAGCAGCTGTTTGCAATTGCTTGAAGGGAATCTCAGACATACAAACAGCCAGAAAGTGCTGCAAGAAGGCCACTCACTTACCCCCTGAGTCCCTGGGATGAATGAAACTCATCAAAGCTTGCAAAGAAGGATGAAAATTCAGGCAAAAGATGATAAAACTGGCCTGTTGGTCCTGCATGAGCAAATAGTATGTGTTTTTATCTAAATAGATGGGAAAGTCACAAATTGTGTCCACCAAAGAACACAATAGAGATAATAGACATAACAGTATATGTCACTTATGGTAGTAAGTATGCCTACCTTTTTGATTAACCCAGTGCCTTTTGAAGTTCAAAGATGAGTATAGTAGCCAGTCCTTTCACAGCCACTTGATTGTTCTAGCTGCTCTGCAATCTAGTCCCTTTAAGCTTTTCCATTATGTTTTGTGGACTGTATTTTGTGCAGCAGAGCTCTCAGACAAAAATACTGGCTTCAGAGCAATTCACGGATGAGGAATGTAGTACACACAGATGAAATGTACTTATAAAAATCTGTCCATGTTTCATCACAAATCTGAGACATACTGTGCCCAAATAAAGTTTTCCAACATGTAGTCAATCTTACAAATGTTAGCCATATTGGACAAAGGGATTATGACACAACTCCAAAAAATTCCACATGCCTCTGATGTTTCATAATGATTTTTATCAAGTAATCTGGAGCTGTAGGCAGCCCATCAACAAACTAACCATGTGACAAGCCTAGAGGCGACTCCAGAGCTGCCAGAGGAACCTGCCAAGGAGCCAGATGTCACTAGTAATGTTTCTGTCACTACTTAGCTGCTGGGTCCCATGGCTGCCACCAAACAGGAGAAGGAATGGGATAATGCATCATCTTACTTTTCTGAGGCTAGCAGCCCCTACATCAATCTACTGTAATGCTTTTGCCATCTGAGGTAAGTATTTCTGTATCTTTGCATTTGTTTCCAAGCTAAAACATGTGTATATATGTAAGGGAGTGAAGATTCTAGAGTTTAAAAAATAAAATTTTTGTTTATTATTGACCACTACAGCTGTGTATTCTTAGCTTTCAGGTTCATAGTTTGAAAGTGGAAGTGTTCAAGGCCAGTTTGGACGGGGCTTTGAGCAAGCAGACCTAGTGGAAGGTGTCCCTGCCCATGGCAGGGGAGTTGGAACTAGATGATCTTTAAGGTCCCTTCCAACACAAATCATTCTACAGTTTTATGATTCTATGAAATTAAACTTTCTATTTTGGATATGTTCAGCTCTCATGGTTTAGCAACGCTTTGGTTGTCCATGAGGATGAAATAAGTAGACCTTGGAGCCTTTATGGAGTTAAAGTTCTACTACAATTTTTTGTGATTCAGAAACATCCAAAGTCACAGTATTGGTGTCCAAAGATGTGCTTCATTCACTGTCTTGGTTTCAATCAGTCAAATTCTGGAAGGCATTGAACTCTTTTTGATCAATGATGCTTCATTCCCATTCCATAATATTCATTCCCTGAACAGTAATGTTCTGTTTAACCTTTTATTTTTAATGGTTACCCTTCATTCTGGTACTGCAGATAAGTGTAACCCAAACTTCATTCACCTGGAAAGCAGGCCAGAGAAAGGCCTAGGCTGATAGGTTGATATACTGCTTAGTATTTCAGGCTTGTCTTTAGACATTAGAAAGCTTTGGTGCTTCTGAAGCATGCACGGATTAGACCCAGTGGATGATGCAGCAGAGAATTCTACACTATCAGTTAGACACAGGTCGGAGCCCATTCTCAATATGAGGTATCTTTCTACCTCCCCACATGGTTTCCTTCAGAGATCCTGTTCAGGATCAGGCTGAGGGCTGCCACACTCTGTAAGGTGAGAAGCCAGGTGTGCTGGGTGAGCTGGCACAGCTTCTGAGCAAGACTCGACTGCTTGCTAGATGAAAAGAGCATCTCAGGACATAGCAACTCCTTTTTTGTCTCCATCTCTCTCACTAACATGCTGTTCTGTTTCTCTGTATGTATTTTAACACTTTGTGACATATGTAAATAAATGTCTTCAAAAGTGGACGCTCAATTTCTCTGTTCTGCCACTTGAAATATTGTTGCAGTGTGTTTTTCCTTCTCTGCCACATGCAGGCTTTGTCTAACCATAGTCAAATATTTACTGTGCAAGATGCACTTTGTACTACCTCAGCTATGGATTTAGCTAAAGCTAAGCAAGAAACTGCAAACACTAAGTTAACCATATTTCCCTAAACTGCCAAATAGAACATAAGCAACCTTTTCATTATTGTAACTTTTGTGCAGTAAATGAGAAATGGGTTTGGCCATTTAGTTTTGCTTTTATATCTATAGCACAAAAAGGAAGGGGTAAGATTAGAGAGAAGATGGGACAAATAGAGTATTTGTGAGCATTAATTTTTATTTTTAATCTCTTGACAGATCCTGCACCTTTGAGTTTATAATCCACCCAGTGGAAGATGGCATGTTATTAGAATCACAGAACCATAGAATGGTTTGGGTTGGAAGAGACCTTAAAGATCATCTAGTTCCAACCCCCCTGCCATGGGCAGGGACACCTTCCACTAGACCAGGTTGCTCAAAGCCACATCCAGCCTGGCCTTGAGACGTCCAGGGATGGGGCATCCACAGCTTCTCTGGGCAACCCTGAATTCTCCGTAAGTAATTTCTTCCTTCTTTCTCATCTAAACCTCCCCACTTTGATATGATATGCATATGGCCCCAAATTTGAAGGGCCATGATGCCTTAAAGTTGGGGATAGAATTTGTAGTGCCCAGAGAGCAATTTTTTTCTACCTTTATAGCATCTGCTGTCTGCCTCTGAGGTTTTTAGTACAGTGGTTATCAGGGACTAAGGCATCAGCATCTGTAGTTCCTTTCTGTTAGTTCTCTCTTGAAGAAAATATGGAGAATTATTTATGCTGGCTTAGCAAAAATATCCTTTCAAATTTAAAAGAAAGAAATCCAAGATCTCTGTGAGCTTTAGCTGAGAGCTAACACAGAACAGAATATGGCCTTAACATTTCTCTTCCAAAGTAACCACAGATATTCTCAAATAAAGAAAAAAAAGACAGTAATTCTGACTCATCATTTTTCTTAAACTGATGGAATTTTATTTGCCTCATATGTAGAGAAGTAATTAGGGAAAATAAGTGGGATAAACATAGATGCAGCAACAGAAGTTCATAATTTAATTCCCCATAAATATTCTTTATCAAGTTTTTCATGTTCTTCGTTTCAGGGTTCATGTGACCATGTACCATATTTCATGTCCCTTATGTCAATGATTTTGGAGTCTTCATTTTTTCCTAAGAGATGCTATCACTATCCTATATGCTATTAAACATATGTTTTTTAATAATTACTAGAATATTTCTGGACCAGCTAAGCATCAGTCAAATACTTTTATCATAAAAGTCTATTCTGGAAAGATCACCTTATTCTAAGGTTACTAAAATGAAAGCAAGAGCCCTTGCACACTAGACTCTTTTTTTCCAAAAGATTTCCATTTTATTCTCCAGACCTGTCACTTTACTTGCTAGTTGTACTATGAAAAGCTGTGCTTATAGCAGACCCATTGTAGAGTGAAAAGAGAAAATGCTTTGCTACAAGGCAGTAGCTAATTCACTATTCTTCAGGGACTGATATTCATCTATCCTTCAATAAAAGCTAATGGTTAAATAGACCCAATGCACTCAGCTAATCTAGGAAGAAGCTGATGGCTGGGGGTTGGGATTCAAAGTTCATGCTGAAGTGCTATTCCTGAAGAAAAATATATTCTTACATTTGCCTTAGAAAAAGATGACAATGCTAAAAGAAAATATCAGATGGCTTTAATTCTGAAATACATGGTTTTATGGAAGAGTACCTACTGCATCTAAAAAAGTTATATATTATTAATTTTTAAACATGCATTACTTTTATAATTTTCTTCTTTTTAAGGGATGTGAATATTTAAACAAAGGGATTACATTTTAAATAACCTTCTGTCTTGTCTTCTGCTATTTGAATTCCAATACCCTTAAGAAGATACAATGATTTTTTTCATGAAAAGCAATTTTTGCAAAGCACTTCCAGAAGGAGGGGAGATGACAACACCACGTTTCCTGCTGTATAACAACCATTCCAGTTAAAGGTATTGCTGTGTTGTGCATATCAAACAGAAGGAAAGCTCACTTGAGAAATCACCAGTGAAAAACAACAACACACAACCAACACAACAGACTACAAAAGGGCAGAGCAGATTTTTACAAGCAAGGTTATGACTTAAAATACAATATATAGCAAATCACATGGCATCTGGACAGTTGCTGCAGCTGTGTACGAGTGCAGATAAGTCACTGATTTTTTCAATAGATAACCTAAAAGTATTTTGTCTGTGCTGTAGGACCTTTAAATTAGCCATACTGTGAATGAGCCTGCAAACAAAATGACCTGACTATATAGATGTATTATTTAACTGCAGAACTTTGGGTCACAAAAGGTCTAATTCTGGTCTCCCCAAAAACAGTGGCAAAGCTCTCCCTGGCTTCACCAGAAATAGGATGGAATAGTAACTAGGAGCACAGCTGAAAGTGGAGGCTTACATCCTTATTTAGGCACCTTCTCATAGTGCAGGTGAGGGAACGGCATACACTATAAGAAAATGTCACACCTCTGCACGCTAGCTGTTTGCTGGCAGAACAGTGGTGTTTTCTCAGAAATGCAGGGCCAAGACTGGATATATGCCTTGTGAGAGAGCTTGAAGATTTGTGTCTTTCTCCAAACTCAATACTGCCAATATATTTTCTCTTCCTGCATCTTTCTCCTCATTTATCAGTAAGACAGATATAGATATGTATGCATATGTTTTATTTCACAGGGGTTTGTGCACTTCTTCACTGTTGATACATTAATTTCACTTTTAAAGGATATTTGCTGATAGGGCATCATCTTTCTATGTGACGCCAGACTCTATCCCTCTCGGTCCAGAGAGAGTGCTACAGTGTTATGACAGCAGCTCTTCTTCCCCTTCAGCAGGCATCAGTGGGGAAGTTTGGGGACAAATAGTCTTGCAATAATTGGAAAGAATCTGTTTGCCTCAAAAAGCTCAGGGAAGGGGAATCCCTGTGAACTGCATATTGGCACCAAGTGGACTGAGCTGTTCATGGTTTTAAGAATGGGACACAGGTACTCACTTAGCAGATCTCCCATGTAATTTTTGTGTAGGTCTCTCAGTTGTTGTTACTGTAGAACTGATACCACAGTAGTTCAGCAGTGAAAATTAATGTGGAGCCGAAGCAGTCAGTGTTAGAGACACACCTGAGATAATGTATCACACTGACAGAGGCCATAGAGATGGTTAAAGAACAGCAATTTTATTGACTGTCCACCAGCTTTCAGATTATTAAATAAACTCATGGTACCTGCATCATATATGAAAGCAGAAGTGTGGTTTGATATCTGAGACAAATTTGCTATATATTAGTGCTTTCATCTTAAAGCTATTGCAACACCTGTTTATAATAAGGGTCAAGATCTGTTAAAACAATAATTTGAGAGGTATTTATTTTTATATTCTTTTATATTACAATTAAATAGGAAATACACATATTTTACTCTCATAAATAGGGCAAACATGGTTTTGACATTCTAAAAGTGTTACAGAAATAAAATTTTCCATTATAGTTTTGTCATATACTACGTTAGTTTTTGTTCATAGCTACTGAAGTTTGATAAAAGTAGCCTTGGTTGAGCAGCTCACAGAGAGCAGGGTACCACAGGGAGTAAGGGCTACCATGACAGGCACTCACTAGGCAGTGCAGTCCAGTTACACTACCGTTAACAGTACGGATGGGACCTGGCTGTTTCTACTGCCATCTCTTGAAAAATAAGTGAGAGCAGGTACAGTAAAACTCAGTGGTGGTAGAAGCTGGACTCTGTCAATGCTGGTTGTGTAAGATGGGGACTTATAGTTTGACTGCATTTACATTCTTGATGCTCTCAGCTCTGTCAGGATGATAAATCAGGAAATTAAAATTTGAATTCATTACATCCTCTGTCTCTCACACTGTCATTGCAGGCACACTGACACGTTACTAACCCTATCATCGAAAAGCTCATTCACTTATTTCTTTCTCATTGCACATTACTTTTCAATTAGCTGTTTATTACATGATAATCTTCCATTCTGTTGCAGCTTTCTTAGTGAGCGTCGTTCTGACAAAGACTGTTGTAGGAGGAGGTACTGTCGTACCCAGCATGGGCAATATGGAGAACCTAGCCTTCTGCTTCAACCTGCTAAAAAAGACTTGTCTTTCAATCTTTCCAAGAAGAGAGTTTTCAAAGTTGTTAGAACCAAAAGATCTTCCCCTTCTGTTTGTTAACATTCAGCCAGTCAATTCCTTTGAATCTGCTTGTGAGACAGACTTGTTTAAAGAGTAATCGCTGAGGGCTGTGATGGATCTGTATCACACAGCAATTTATGAGTACATGCCATTTCATTTTCTCAGGGTGTCATTTTTTGCTAAATTTAAATGGTTCTGAAGAATTAAAATATTTGGAGGGTTCTCTGACTCTGTCTTCTCAATCAATTATACTGAGTGATTACAAGTGGAAAAGCCTGGGCCATTCAAATGTACTGTTTTCCACTGAAGAAAATGCAGATGAGACATTTGATACAAGACAAAGGGGTCACAGTCATCGTGAAAAACAGAACCAGGAGTACAAAATAGTCAATATATGAGGAGAATACATGTTGGGAAGACTATTTCCCTCTGTTAAAATGTATTGCATTTCTTTTTGCTTCTTCTGCTTTTGTAGGAACTGCCTCCTCTGCTTTTTAAATGTCATCCATATTTATCAGACTGCATGGTTCTTGACATTTAGGAATATTTTTTCATCAAACTGTAACTGAAGCTTTGACAAAGGGTACTAATTATCAAGGGAATGGATATTTTTTTCTTTTTTCCCCTTTTTAAGGCCCACCAGGCTATAGAGAAACTGTGAATTATCAGCCACTTCAAATGTTCCTGGAGCAGTCTCTCTTCCCTTACTGCAACATAGCTAGGGATAAGAATTTAAATGTTTGCTGAAGCATGTACAAAATGTAGTAGGAGTTGAATAACTGGATTTTATATGACAGAGAAGTCATTAGGTTACTTACTAAGTAAAAAGATTCACCATGTGTTAGAGCTACATATAACCCCTAATGAAGGAAATTTTATTAGTATTTTTAAATGTAAAGGCTGATTAGTCACTAATGATGATTTCATTGACTATGGAATGCATAGCTTGTACAATGTCACGATATGCTGAATAAAACATTGCAGCATGAAGATTTGAGAGAATGCTCTGTTGCTAAACAGAAGGTTGCATTTTTTAAAAAGTCTATGTACACTGTGGTGTTTATCAACAAAACTTGTTCATGTTGAAAATAATCTATTTTCTTGTCTTTATTGGCAGTAAAGACGTATTGGACCCTGATCAGAAAAATAATGATTGTTTTTCACAAATCCCTTTCATGATCTTCCAAATGAAGCCTAATGTAAGTGTATAGATATACATCTGAAATCTATTATTCATCCATTTTTAGTTGCCTAGCAATGGCACAACTGCAAAGGAAAGAACAGTATGTGGTGTGTATTACATTTTTTTTTATTGTTATCAATACTCTCGTGTCCATATAGTTCTTCATTATGATCTTGCCAGCTATCACATATAAATGATTTGATTTCCCTGACTTGTCAAATCCAGACCATTTAGACTGATGTGAGATTTTTAACTAAGGAAGAAATGCAAGATATTCCCATTAGAAAATCAATTCTAATTTAGTTACAATATCAAAGCCTGCTTTGAATACATCTCTATGAATTCATCTGTTTTAATAACAATGCTTAGGTCAGACTATCTGAACAAATTCTAGAAAAATTCAAGCCTAAACACACATTTTTTTGTCTGGCTCAGCTGTGTTTTAATGTCGTTAACTGCAAATTGACACACTTTCTTTATAAGCTGTTTATTTAACCATGGTTTCTAAGAGTGAGGCCAGTCCTACTAAACATATACCCTCAGGGGAAACCAGTTCCAAGTAATTACCTGTGACAGCAGAAAAGAAATATAGACCTAGGCATTCCTAAGACTCAGCATTTCCTATACAGTAAGCTTTACTTCATGTCACTCCTTTCTATCCTACACATAATCCTTATTAATGTTTTCATGTTACAGTTTTTAAATCATCATATACTTATGAAATGGAAAGGAAAGGAAATAAGTAGAGCTCTCCCCAAAAAGAATGCACAACATATCACTCCAGCCTGGACTGCATATGAATTACAACTTCCCCCCCCCCCCCCCCCCCCATTATACTGACCTAAAGCAAATAAACAAAAACACAGGAAAAAAAACCCTCTCCCTCCTCTCTTTTTTTCATAAGCTACTGAAAACTAAAGCATTCTTGGCTATAGCATCCCTCTTATAGACTAGTGTCCTCCAAATAGCATAGAAGCATTGATTTATGTCTTATAGCTCCACATAAATTTGGTGATCTTATCATTGTCGTGGTTTATCCCCCTCAGCACCAACTCACAGAAACTCTCTGGACTTCAGTGGATCAAGGTGAAACAGTAAATCCTTAAAAGTGCAGAGGGAGGCAGTACTATAAAAGACATGCTTCTGCTGGGCTCCTCTTTTTCCAGATTATGTGTTTCAAGTATTGTGGAATGTGTGGCAAAATAAATCATGGTCCAGAAAAGAATGAATGACTCACTGATGTGGTACTTTACTTTGCCATTTTTCCTGGGCTGGTGAAAAGGATGATCTGCTCCTTCTTCTTCCCTCAAAGAAAACGTCATCGTCCTCTTGAAGTTTTCTAGTAACTAGAAAACTAAGAAATTGGCCTTTCTCCTCTCAACAATTTTAGTACTCCAGTACAAAACTGTTAGAGATATTTTCACATCAGTCATGCGAAAGATTTAAGGAACTACTGAAGTTTTGCACTCTTACCAAGTCCTGAAGACATACAGGATTTGGCTCACTTGTGTTGTGCCTATGTGTATAGGTAGATAATTCATTAGCAGACCATAATGGAAGTGAGACTATTGACATTACATAAATGAAGTCGTTTAACTGCTTACCTGTATAGAGGACAGTTCTTGAGGATCTCAAGAGGAAAGTTCTCAATGTATGATATTCCACAGGCTCTTGCCATCTGTGTTTGCATCTTCAGCCTCTTTCAGTGCTGGACAGAGGCACTTAAATGCTTGTTAAGAGTTTAGTGCTTCAGTACTTCAGACCAGGTGTTAAGGGTAAAATATTGCCTGTGAGCTGAGGAATAATCAGCTATTTCTCCGTAATAAGAAAAATCTACATTGTGCTTCTTCTGTGGTAGGACTCCCACATAAGGTCAATTTACCTGACCTGGTATCAGTGCTGTAGCCAGCAGGTGTGCCAGCTAAGACAGCAACCTTTGTGATTTCTGCATTCACCTACTGTTGAATATTTTTGTCTGGTAGACAGACCACAGAAATTTCATCATGAAGGATAAACAGCCTTAAGCAAATCCATCATATGAAGGATGGTGTAAATAGGAGAAAAGAGTGAAGTAGTAAGTAGGATTAAAATGTAGCAGACCCCCTGAGAGAAATTATTGCCTGGAAACCTAGTGATTTCAATTTTAAAGCAGTCCTTGTAAGGAAGAGCAAGAGTCATTTTCAGCCTAGCACTTGAACAGTGAACTCATGGAGGAATGGAAAACTTGGTAGTTGCTTCGGCAAAGATCCAAGTGTTTTTTCCAGAGACCTTTATCTGCTCCGTATTTAAACTAGATTTGTCTTAGAACTGCTTGAGTCTATTTTAAGGTAAACTAAGATCTCATTTAGCCTTGTGATATTTTCAAGCTTCACCAAGAAGCAGTGACAGTGTGAAGAGATCAAAATTATTACACTCTAGTGAACATCAGCTTTGGGGAAAAAGACTGAGGTAAATAGATGCATGACATTAAAGCCAGTGCTTTAGTAATGCATGTACCACTGGTACTTTGACCTGCCTATCATTTTAAAGTGCTCCTACATCTTCTGTACCCGAGCATGCCCAAGAAGGGTATGGAGGTAGGGGAGAATCATCTGCTGTAAACTGCCTGTCTGGCAAAAGTAAGGAGTGTTTTCTGTCCCTGTATCTCTAAGTAACCTCGTTTAATTCAGCTGCTTGCTCCCACACTGTAGACATCTTGGCCCAGGCCTCTTCTGGTACCCTGATTGCAATGCTAAGGCATATGTCTGTAGCTATATATATTTGTGTCTTTCACTTCCAAGTGTCTGAAAAGAAGTGTCCCACAGAGCAGTGTATTTATAGACTGACAGTGGGAGTACATGTTGTTGCATGCTCTGAGGCCTGTCATGAGGTTAAGCGAAGGCCTGTACTTGTTAGGGCAAGGTTTGGGGTGTTCTGCAGATCTCCGGAGAATGAACGTGCCACATCTGGCAGGATGGCATCCCCACTCCCTTCAAGGAATAAGGCTGGTAACAATCTATCAGAGCCACACTCAGGCTTTGTCTCTTGGGTTCACTTCAAGGAGACCTCAGGAGCCCAGAGAACCCCATCTTCAGCAATGTGGATGATCAGCACCCAGCACTGAACCAAGAACTGAGGTTACATGACAGCATAAATATATTCCAAAATTACTCACTTGCTGAAGGCACCCTGCTATTCTGGTTGAACAGAAAGGTGTTTGGATCACCCATCTACATTTTCTACCTCTGAAATTGAGTGACATAAAGCTACTCTGGGTCTTCTATGCCTTGGGGTGATACACAGAGTAATACTATGCTTCCATTTTAGGCACAGATTGTAGACTTAGGGAAAAAAGGATGAGCTAAAAAAAATTATTTAAGGGATTTATTCCTATGGAATTTTGCTAAAAAAAAAAAAAAAAAGTGACTTCAATAGCATGGTTATAGTCACACAGGAGTTGGTGGCAGAGGAGGGAAAGAATTCGTGACTTTTGAATGTTAAGATAATATCCCAACCACTTGGCTAACACAGCTATAAAAGCTGTAATAGAACCAGGTCAGTAATATACTTGCCTCAGAAATGGAGTTGCAGCACCTCTTTAGCCAAATAAGTCATAACCAACCCATTTCTCTCCTTCTTCTGAATCCTTTAGGTTAACAATTTTGTTTAATAAAACTGGAGTGTCTCTTCCTACTAGCAGGACATGGAAATTGCTTACATTTTTAGATGCATCAATTTTTAAAAAGTGAAAATTTAGAAGAACCTTGTTACTTTTACATAAGAAAGACAGCTTGAGAATTTGGATTTTATTTGGTTAAGTTATATTTTAAAACTTGATTTAATCCAGCCAATCCAATGCACAAGCTGTTTTGTGTGGGGGTCAATGCATGGCCAAGCAGTAATTTTGTGAACTTCATCACAGAAGGAGGTAAAAAGAAGTTTTTCTGGAGATTGCCAGAAATGGATTTTCCAAATCCATTTTAAAAGAATGATTCTATACTTCCAGTTAAAAGGAAAAAAACCCCTCTTTTGCATACAAGGGAAACTACTGTAACTATTTTGACAGCAATGGATGGGCATGTAGTGCAGTCTTACTGTTGCAGTCAATGGATGTGAAATCATGCTTCTGTGGCAGGACTACACCACACAAAAAAATAGGGCATGGATGCCCAACCCAGCAGAGGCTGAGCTGATCGGTTTAGCCTGGCAATGCATGTTTGTTAAGCTGGTAAGAAGCTACAGAAGATCTAGAGAAGGGCAACTAAAATGATTAAAGAGATGGAGCAGGTGCCTACTTAAAAAGACAAAAAAGACTGGCTTCTCAGTTTGGAGAGGGAAAAACTGAAGGGGGCTATGATAAAAACATGAGGGTGTTGCTGAGTAAGATGATCGGAGACTATCATTCAACAAATCCTGCAGTACAATAATTCGATGGTATTCAATGAAACTAGTAGAAAATCAGTAGAAGCAAATAGCATCATCAGGTTTGTAAAGGTATTCAATAAATTCATGGCCAAAATTCCAAGAACAGATACTAAAGGGGGATAAGGCATGGACATATCCTCCAGAAACATCCATCCAATGGCTGTGGATGCTGGGAGACAACCATGAGAAATGGTCAGGGTTGCATGCTCTTCCTAAATAACTTTTCCCGGTGCCAGATAGAATAGAGGACTAGACAGACCACTGGTGGGTTTTGTATGTTCATACTGATGGACATACATGCTCTGGTGCAGAGGCAGTGTACCTACACAGTGTTCTGTCATGTGGTACAGACATATGGGGTTTTTTTCTCGCAATAGAAAATACAACTGTGAACTAAATTTAAAAGATGTTTGTAAGAGAGTTCTCTGTACCAGTTAAAGAGCAGAATTAAAGCAGTGACATTCTGCATAGTGCAAGCCAAAATATGGCTTGGTGGACTTCCCCACAATCTAGGTAATTCTCAATTGGCCTGGCTTCAAAGAGGCTTTCCACTTATAGTAAGCCACGATAAGATTGATTTTTGCCCTAAAAATCCTGAACCCAAACAGTACATTAATCTTGTCTTTATATATACAAAGGACACATTACCAGTTCTGCTGGTTGCTATCTGCCGAATCATTGCTATGTGTATATCCAAAGGTAAAAATGCAAGTAGATCTTTCTAGAATCACAGAATCATAGAAT
>NW_010239358.1:0-11204 GCF_000690775.1 Eurypyga helias
CCCCACTTTCAATTTAAACCCATCAATTCAAATCCAATCGCTGTCAGCCCTGCATTGCAATGCCCAGGCAGTGCTGTGGCCCTCCTGCCACCAAAAATCATGTTCTTCCAGCAAGAACAGCACTGAGGAAATCCTTGTTTCCTTCCATACCCAGCTACAGATGTCCCCTGAATATCCCATGTCAGGCTCCCAGGCTGGGCTGGTGGCCCTGTCACCAAACCAGTGATGTCTCTGTGCCTACCCACAGTTCTCCTCAGCCCAAGAAGCCGCTTCCCACAGGACTGCCTGCCCAGCTCTCCCCTCCATCCCTTGGAAGCAGATGGGGGCTTGGGGGTTGGGGAGGCTGAAGCAGCCCTGGGCTGCTCTGGGCACTTGTGCTCTCCTGATGCTTGGACGTGCTGCTGGGAAGGCCCTGGCGTCATGCTGGGGCACTGCAGAAGGAGGAATCCTGTTCCCATGACATTCCCCACATGTTGTTGAGAAGATCTGCTCATCCAAGGGTGCTGGTTGCACAGTTTGGGTGTTCACTTGGACACGTCTTTCATGCACAGCCATGAGGTGCTGGGGTAGTGCCAGCCCGTGGCAGGTACAGGAGAAAACAATCCCAACTTGCATTCACAGCAGGGATGGCTGCAGGGTCCAGACGAGACAGCCTGGTACAGCCGCAGCAGCCCTGCTTCTGCCATGCCCAGCATAACTCTTGCATTAGAGGCAAACACAGGGTGGATAGGCACAGCCACATGGGAGGGGTGCAAAAGGCAGGAAGAACAGGCAGACAAGGGGAAAGGGATGATTGATTAACCCTGCAGAGTCTTTCTCCTCCGCCTGCCCTTCCCACTGCCCACCAGTCCATGTGCCTGGGCTGGCACTGGCAGGAGCAGGGAGCAGGGCACTGGCACCATCAGACAAGAGCCACCCAGCAGGGTCCGGGCATGCTGGAGCTGCACCACCAGGACCTCCCATCCCCAAACCTCCCATGGGAGCTGACAGCCATGAGCCTGGGGCTGGGGAGTCCCTGCACCCTGCTCCCAGGACAGCCCCAACTCTAGCTGGCAGCAAGGATAAGAGTACATTCACTGCTGGGTCCAATCCTCTTGCCTTCTTCCAAATAAAATGCCATGCAAAGTGCACTCAAATCAGAGGAATGAGTGCCCAAAACTTTTGGCACTTGACACCCCAGGGAAGGGGCTACAGGCTCTCTGGTGCACATGTGCTCAGGCACTTGCATGCCTCCTCCCTGCTTTCCCTGGATGTTTTTTGTCAGAGCCACAGCAGGGCTCTGTGCAGGGACCCCTCCCCCACCTGCTGCCCCAGCCTGATGCCCAGGCTGAGACAGGCACATTCTGTGCCACCCAGACCTAGCTTGGCCCCGGGATGCAGAACTCCATCCCTTTGTCTTTGTCTCCACTCCAGCCCAAGTATGCTCTTTCCACCCGCATCTCTTCTATCCCATGCTGTCTCCAACCAGGTACATCCTGCACCCAGATCTGGTAGGCCTCAGCTACTGCCTTGAGGGCCAAAAATGGATCCAGTGCAATGGGTTGGAGAGATCAACCCTCACAGCCTCCACCACACTGAGACACGTGGGGTGTGCTGCTGAGGTAGGTCAGCCCCTCAGTAAGGAGCCCTTTGCACCAGCTGCATCCTGCCAGCACTGCATCTCCATTGGCACAGCACTGGAGAAGGGCAGGTGATGCCAAGCGAGAACCACGCACAGACCCTGGGCCCCCCCTAATTCTTGCTGCTGGCACAGGGTCACTGGCAGGGAGCTGCTGGTAGGTTGGAGGAGGACAGCCAGTGCTTGGAGGTGCCCCAGAGCATCCCCAGCGCATTCACCTCCCCTACGCTTTGCTTGAGAGCATGGACCACACCTCCATCACAGCAGCCAGGCCAGGACAACCCATCACCCACCTCTGCATGCCAAGAGCACCAAGCACATGGTGTATACAGGGCCGGGGAGGTCTTGGTGTGGACATCCCATGTGCCAGGCAGGAAGGCAAAGCATTCAGTCCAGCTGCCACACCCTTTCCCACTTCACCACAGGCTCATTGTCCCACTCCCCGCAGCCAGTGGTCTAGAGGTCCTGCCTATGCAGCTTCACTCCAGGACCACACACGCTGACCAGGACAGCCATGGGGGCACAATCTGTTCAGAGGCTCAGTTCATCCCACCACCTCTCCGTGCAGCCCAAGCTGAGCTGTGTGTGCAGTTGCCAGTTTTGCTGTATCTCCAAATATCTCCTGCAAAGGGTACAACCATTCACAGAGTGCCAGCACAGCTGAGGTTGGAAGGGACCTCTGGAGCTGGTCTGGTCCAAGCCCTGTTCAGACCATCTGTACATGTGTGTCACCAAGTGCACGCGTGTGCACACCTGTCTAGCCACAGGGCGCACGTGTGCCGTGTGCCCATGTGAGCGTCTCTCCCCCTGCAGCTCTCTGCTTGGGATTACAGCTCTCAGCACAACGCAGGCAGGCAGAAAAGTTCTGTAATTTGAAAGAGCTGCTTCTCCAGACATCAGTGCTGCCTTTGAAAGCACATGAAAGGCAGGCAGCTTGCGAGCAACCAAAGCCTAGCTCAGGGAGACAAACGTCCTTCTACACAGCCCCAGCCTTTTCCTGCAACGCGTGTGATATTCCCCATTCTCCTGGGCACAGGGTTTTGAAAGGCTGCTATTGTACGGGGCTGTGAGCATTTGAGGGGATTAGCTGCCTTGGAAGGGGCCTGGCTTGTGTCAGGGAGCTGCTGGAGAAATGTGCTGCAGACCCTGTGCCGCAGGGAGAGCAGCCACGTGCCAGCGCCAGCCCCAAGGGCCTCGTGTGTGGGAACATGGGGAGGAAGAGCAGCAGGGTCTCAGCCCTCCAGCACTGCCCCAACACCTCCCACCCCTGACCAGTAGTTGCAGCTCTAGTTTCCCCTGCAGCAGAAGGGCAGGGCTGTGTCCCCTGCCCATTCCCTCCGTTGTGCCAGGCTGTCACCAAAGCAGGTGTGAGCTGCTCCCTGGCTGGACAATTGAGCCCTGAGACCTGGGGAGGGCTGTTTCAAGTCTCATCCCTGAGGATGTGATGCATCCACTAGACCCTACCTCTCTGCTTTGCAAACCTGCACTGACCACACTCCAGGAGATGGCGGCAAGGTGCAACCTCCTTCTTCTGCTCGCCAGCACAGCCCCAAAGCACAGTTCTCCTTCCTGAACCTACAGCAGACGAGGCCATACTATCACAGTGACTGCACAAGACCATGAACAGCCCTAGCCCCTCCCACCCATGCCATGCCCCAGCCCCTGCAAACTCCCAACTATCCTCTTGCTCCTGCTCCAATCTTCTCTTCAGTCTCCCAGGTACAGGTCTCACCCTGGACCAGAGGGAGGCTTCTGACAGTGCTTTAAGCACAACCAAAACCTTTCTGTGGGAAGTCTGGGGTTTGGGAAAACACTGTTCAACTTTTGTCCTGGTGTAACTTGGTGTTCCCAACTTGTCTCAAAAAGCCTCTTGTTCTTTCATCACTCCTCCTCTCACACTGGAGAATAATATTTTTGCTCACATACTGAATTTAGATCCTGATGTTTCTGCCAGCAAGACTTTTCAATAACTTGCTTATGTTCCTGGATGTAATTCCCTGGCAAACTTTCGGCCCCTGTGCATTCGGGGGCGAGGATGTGTGTGAAAAGAGACCCATTAATCAGCAGCAGACCCCAGCCTTTGGCTGCGTTGTCGGAGCCCAGATGAATGAAGAGCAGAGATCAGAGGGCAAGCACAGAGATGGGATGTCCCCTCATTACAGCACAACGAGGATGGACAAGATCTGGAGGAGCTAGGATCCCAGGCTCAGAGGCATGCAACTCCCTCATGCACATCAGCAGGTCGCTGTAGGACCCAGATCTCTCTACAGCAGCTCACCGTGGGACCTGAGCTGCACCCCAGCCTGGAGGGCCTGGCAGTGCCTGAGGGGTGCCTGCAAGTGAGTACAAGAGTGTCCCTGCCTCGGTGGCACCCTGCTAGATGCAGCAGCAGAGGAAGACCCCCAAAGTGGTGCAGTGCCAGAGATAGGATTTTGTTTCTGGGGCTCCCCAGACTCACTGCTTTCTCACTGCACAGCAGCTGGCCAGACAGGGACCTAGAAGTCCCAATGGTCCCAGCTGCTGAGCATCCTTCCAAGTTGCCAGACCATTGGGCCAAGACTCGCAGGGAGCAAGCCAGCCTGGGGATACCAACAGCCTGCCAAGCAGGCAGCAAGGAGCAGACAATTCCTGCCAGCCTGGTAGTCCATCTGACGAGCTGTGGAGTGGTTTGGCAATCTCCACTCTGCAGCAACCCATGTGACAAGCTGCTGAGGACTCAGCAAGCCTGGAAGCCATGGGTTCCCATCTGCCAGCCTGGTAACTCAGGGCAGCAGAGAAGCCCCAGCTCCCAGAACCGTCAGGGTGGAGCTGGGAGGCAAGCAAAACATCCCACAGGTCACTGTCAGGAGTTTCGGCAAGCTTGGCAAGGACTGGATAACCCCAAATGCTGTCTGAGCCACTCTCATTTTTCAGGAAATCAACCTAGGAAGCTCGCTTGCCCATCAGGAAATCACAGTTCTCGGGGCTGCAATTGCAAAGTTATCCTTGAACCACATCTCCAGCAAGAATGTTGCAGCTCTGCACCATACTGGCCAGTGTACCTTGCAGCCTCATGGCCATACACCGTCTCCTGGGGCTTGTCTCCTCAGGCATACAGCTTTCAGCATCATCTCTGGAGAGCTGCTGCACTGGTGGCACTGCTTGCACCTTCCCACACCCTCCCTGGGCACAGATCCCCCATGCCACCTGCCTGACCCCGGTGCTCAAGACTACAGCTCCGCACAGATTCCCATGGCAAAGCTTGGTGACCCGTCCCAGACGTGAGCTCAAGGATCAGAGCTCAGTGCCAGAGCTGCTGGGCGCACCAAGCTCCCCGTCAGCACAGCCTCAGCAGGGCTGCGTCATTGCTGAACTCCAGCATCTCCCCATGGGCTCTTCCAGCTGTGGAGACGAACTTTCTGAAGGCACAAGAAGTTGTTTATAAACAATGAGGAAACAATATCTGTCTCCTCATATCCTCAGCAGTATCATGGTAATTTTCCTTTGTTTTTTTCCAAAACAGCTCGTCCTCTGGCACAGACAGCATGTGGGAATCTCAGCTGGATGTTTCAGACAATTACAAACATCTGAAAATACGGATGTAAGTGGTCTCTGGTGTTAGCTGCAGTAGTTTCTTAAACTACTGACAGTTTATTAATAAGCATCTGGATGGAAACAGTTATAGTCCAAATCCTGCAAACTTTTCACACACCATTATCCTGAAGTCGCAGTGTACTCCTTTGGGAGCAGAGGTGCTCACTAGCTTGGGGCTAGCAGCGTGCTACGTTACCCTGGAGCAATCCTTGCAGACAAAGATGGAGCCTGAGCCAGCCGGGCGGCCACTGCTGGTGTCACTGCTGAGCTCCACCCAGCACGAGGCTTTCGCAGACACCCAGTGCCTGCCCAGCAAATCACTTCCTAACCTGGGTTCAACCAGCTCTGGTTCTGCTGCTTTTGTTCCGTGACTTCAAAGGAGGTTTTCAGAACCAGAACTGCTAACTTCTGCCTCCACCCAGTTGCCCTGGACAGTTTGTGTCCCCCGCCTAGTCACAAAACCTCCCTCCAGGGACAGAGCATCCCAGGGCACCAGGGTTATGTCAGGGGTGTCAGCCTTTTCCCAGTCCTGTCCCCTCTGCTTGAGACACGATGCATCAATCCGGGCACTGGGACTGGGAGGTGAAGCTTCCTCGGACCTTGGGGCCTGGTGACCAAATATAATCTGCTTCAGAGGCATGGAAGAGCCTATGCTGTGCAGTGAGCAATAAAGGACAAAGCTGGCATGGTGGTTAGTCTTTCCTTAGCTTCGTTTCTAAAGAACACGCATAGCAAGCTTTTATTTTTTTAACCAGCTCTTGGAAACTGTGTCTTGTTCTACCTCCAACAGCCTGAATTCCTGCCCGCATTTCTTGTGGTTTCAGTTGGCTGTAAAAATGCCTGTACTGGGGAGAAGAAAGACCGTTCACTCCTCTCGCATGAACCACACTTTCCAACAACAATTGCTCATAATTCATGCCATGATCGAGTGTGTGTAATTTGGAGATACTTCACCTCGCGAGTGTGCTGCCACAGGGAGCAGGGGCTCCCATGGCCAGACGGATGGCAGGAGCTCACCTCTCCCCTTGCTCCAAGCAGAATCTGCCTGGAAAAAGTCTGGCAGGATTTAGTGCTTCCTATAAAGGGGCAGTAGGTGGATGCTCACTACTATTACAGGCTGTATTTCTCTTCTGCAGCAACCTGCCGCTTTTACGCCCTCCAGCAGGTTGATGATCCCGTCACTTGGTAGATCCTAACAGGGTAGAAAGAGCTCAGCTTGGCCAGCTTCAGCCCCTCTGCTTGGGCACCGGGACCTGCCGTGCCACCAGTCCACATCACCATGGAGCTGCAGCCCAGTGGGTGCGAGGGGACCCAGGCACACGTGCTGCAAAAGCAGCTCCGTGTTTGAGAGGGACTTGAGAAATCGGCAGCTGGCATCACTACTGTCATGAGCTCACTGCAAACCCGTCTGGCTCTCGTTAATGCTAGAGAGCTGGAGCCTCATGCTAACATTCTCCAGAGGTGATTCAGAGCAGCGAGGGAGCTGTTCCATTACTAACAAACAGGGCTGGCACCCAAAGCGAAGGAACAGCCTGAGCCCAGACGAGGCCCCAAAAAATGCAGCAGCTGAGGTTCCCCATAGTAGCACCCACACCTTCATCCTGCTTCCTCCCGGCAGAGAACCCACGCCACCAGCTCTGCAGCATGGTCAGAACTTGGGCAAGGAAACTTTCTGAGGCAGGAAAGAAATTAATCTGCTGTGGTTAGGTTTTAAACCTCCTAGCCATGCTGAGTCATTGTTGGACGGGGTTTTAGCATGTTGGCTGGGGTTAGTCCCAGCTGGGTATGTCAGAGCATCCTTCCAGGTGGAGGAGCTAGAGGTAGGGATGGCAGTGATGGTCACAAGAGCTTTGCTGCTTTACCCAAGATTCAAAACTGTCTTTCTGTCTGCTTGGGCTAAAAAAATGCGCCTGACTTGATCAGTGCTTCATCTCAGTCCAGCTCCAAGAAGCAATGGCCTCTCTGGTTTTGCAGAAGAAACATCTCTCTGCTGCCCTGGGTACCAGGTAAGCCCAAGAAGGTGCTGCCTCAGCCTCTACCTTATAACCTGGCCTAGAGGAGCCAAGGAACACAAACTTCCCCCAACCCCAGTGCAGCACAAGCAGAGCTATCTGGTGTCCCAAGGGAGGCTCATAGGTAACCACAGCACCCTAAAGCCTAACCTGGCTTCTGGGTACCCACACACAGCCCCACTACCACCACTGCCCAGGCACCACAGGAGCCTGTCTGCACAGGGCTCAGCTGGGCACCATCACCCATCACAGGGCCACACCCCTGGGTGCCACCATGAGGAGACCCACCTGGAGACCCCCAGCCAGTGCTCTCTCCACCATGCAGCCTGACAGTCACCCACATGCTGGGACAGAGCACGTGGAGAGGTCTGTGTGCAAAGGCTCTGCTGTCTCCAACACAGGGGAGATCAGGGATAGGGATGAATTAATTTTGGAAGTGGATTTTCCTTTTCCACCAAGATGGTTTTGCCACAGGGTCTCAGTTGTGCCAATGGGTATGGAGGCGAATGCAGAAAGCAAGACCCCACTCTTCCTGCAGCAGCTTTCTCTCCACACTTGCCAGACCTGGACTTGCTGAAGCTGTTCATACTGCCAGGCTGTGTGGCAGGTTTACCAAGCTCCTACCGTCCTCAAATCGAAGCCAGTCTCCTGCAGGACCATTTCCTTTCCTGACCTGTCTCGTTTCATGTCACAAAGGCAATGCAGCTCCGACACCAGCACTGCACCACACCACTGCATCAGGTCTGGGTGGGGATGCAACGCCTGTGAGCAACAAGCACTGCCTTGGAGCATCTCATAAGCCCCCAAAAAGCTGAGCACAAGCTGGGTCATGGCTGACCACAAGGGCATGCAGGAGCAGTGCACGCTTTCTCACTGTACCCCCCATCTCTCGCATCCCTTTCAGCACTTAGAGTCTGGTTTTCACAGCTTCACCTACTTACTTCCTTCTCCAGGACTAAGAGATAAGTTAAGTCCAGGCCTTTGAAGATTGTTTCATCTGGAAGGGAAAACATCAGTTCTTTCAAAATCTTAATATCCCTAATTCAATTGGTTTCAAAAAATAAGGTTTTTCCTAACCTGCATTTTATATGTTGTTTTCCTTTTCTCAGCATTTTCTCCCCCCTTTTCTCCATCCTGTGCCTTGCCACTGAAACAGTGTGCACTGGAAAGGATGAAAGCAAGACTCCAAAACTGTATTTTCTTAATTTCCAGTTTTGTCAAAATGGAAATGTAAAAAATAAGCTTCTCCAGGCTTTATTTTTCTTATTTAACAAAAGTAATTGTTGCAAGGGAAACATAACTCTGAGCAGCTGTGCTTCCAGGCTGCTCAGCATCACTGGCGTGTCTCCTACCTATGAAAGCAGATGGAGAACCATGGTACCTGTGAGGTTTTTTTCTCCTATCTGTTTTTCTCTCTCTTTCTCATGAGTATCGTCTGTTTCTTTCATCTTTCAGACTCGTAAGTCCCACTGGAGTTGTCCCATGCATTGGCTCCTCCTCTTTAGACATTTTTCCTGTATCCTGATATGAACTTACACATCTGCAGATCACTTTTCCTAGGATTTTATTACAGGCTTGTTGCTTCTCCCTTGCTAAAATTCCCCCAGTTTTTTTTCCTTCTCAGTGCTCAGACAGAGTCTTGCATCTCTTCTCATGCTTAAATTGCTATGGCTGCTTAGTCGTCTCTCAGAATGCGTCTGATCTCCTCGAGCCCCTCCTGGTGCCCACCTCGTGCTGCCTTTGCCATGCAGACACGTCACACTCCTCGGGATCATCAGTGTGAAATCACCGCGGGCCATGCTCAACGATGCCATGAGCAGCCATGAGCTGAGCTCAGCACTGGGGGCGTTGCAGTAGCTTTGCCCCCTCAAGAAGAGATGCTCCCTAGTGGGGAGGGAGACCCCTTGAGAAAGAGTCATTTTGTAATTTTCGACCCTTTCATTGCTGCTACTACAGTGCCTTCTCCACCACAAGATTTGGGTCAAGAAGGGACCTACCTTTCCGTGATCTGCCAAGGACTGGTGTGCTTTTTCCTTCCTTCACATCGGGGGCACTCCTCACCGCCTATTCACCTGGCTTATTTTACCCAGTTCTTGGAAAGCAGGCTCAGGAACTCAAGGCCCTGGCAATACCCATCCTCTTTTCTCCTGTAAACCACCACAGGCTCTGGGGCTTCATGTTTAACAACCTGCAGCTCTCACGCCTGTTGCACAGTTGATGACACTAATAAACAGTGAAACTCAGAGCAGGTATTTATAAGCTGTATTTTGCTCTCTACAAAATGTTAATAGAAATCTGCAGCACCGTGCCAGGAAATCTTTTTATATCTTATTTCCAGAATATTATCAGTTTATATCTGCAATTCAATTAATGTTCTGGGAGAGGCAAATTAGCATCCCCAGGTCCCTCTGTTCTCAGCAAAGCCAGTTCCCAAGGAGGGAGAAAGTCTTGCACTACCTTTCTCAATGTCTCAGAGCCCAAACACACAGAGATCCCCTAAATAACCAGGGGGACACTTCAAATGTGCCTTGAAGCACTCTCATATATAACATCACTTAACTCCTTCTGAAACTGGTAGTGGGGTGCAGTGTGACACTTGATCCATAAATCTGCCTGCTACAGAGTGCATCATGTTTGGGCTCTGTGGAGTCTAAACCATGAATCAGATCAGATGACGTTACTCGGATGTGCATGTAGCCATTGGATTTTATGCTCACAAAAGCGGTAGGATGCTGCAATTAAAGAGTGTAACAAGGGAACTGGTCTTCAAAGACAACCAGGGCTCTGTGGCATAGAGGAGCCTTCTGTTCCCATTTTGCTCACCTGACACTTGCCAGCACCAGGGCAATCCTGTCCCTCAGCATCTCGGAAACATCCAGCCTGCTAATTAGTGCCAGGAGAAAGGAAGGAGCCTAATACTAATCTTATGGACCATTTCCGCGGCTGAGCCAAAGCACCTCAACCAGAGCTGGTACCACAACAAAACAACTGCTACAGCGGGTTGCTCTGCTGCCTTGGAGTGGGGACACGTCTGCTTGAGGACCCTGCAGAACTTGACGGGAGCAGGACCCAGCTCCTCCCCCATGGCCACAGCCAAGGAGATACTGGCAACAGCCCACACAAGACCCGTGAGCTGCAGCGTTACAGCTCCCAGTCAGTGCAAGCAATGAATCGATGTGCTGGAGTGCAGCTTAGGAGTGGCTGCTAGCTGGTGAGAACAAAGCATCTCGTCCCCACATCACATTTTCTGGCTGCTAGTGGGATTTCAGGTACAGCCACATCTGACATCTCCTGCCAGCCCAGGATGAGAGTGGCGGGCTGGAGCCGAAGTCCCTGTTTGTCATTGCTCATGCACACAGCGCCGGAGCATCCCTCTGTAAACCAGGATGAGGCAACAAACCACCAAATCTGTACGCAGATTCCCAGAAGTGCCCCAAAGGAGCCTGAGTTCGGTGCCTCATGAGGTCAGGCCTGGAGGAAGGGAGAAGGGGGAGGTAACAGCATTTTTTTCTGCTCTGAGTAGCCCAAACAGGCTGAGATGTGAGTGTATCTGGTAATGCTGAGCGTGGCAGGTTGCCCAGCACAGCCCTGCCACCGGGCTGCCCGTGCTCCCCGTGTTGCCCTCGCCAACCTGACCACATGGAGAAGGATTTCCAGAAAATTAACTCTGCTGCTGGGACATCCTTCTCCGTTCCCCCAGCAAAGCCAGGCCAGCTCCCCAGAGTCCACCCTGCGGCCTCTCCCAGGAACTGCACAGATCGTTTTAGGCACCAGCATTAAAAGCAGCTGCTTAATTATCATGATGGCTCCAAGCTAAGCCCAGACATTCTGCAACACTTACTCCCTCATGGAGTGTAACGGGGGAAGACTGCTATCAATGGTTATCTTACAGATGCTGGCATTTCAGGAGAAAGCCAAAGTCCCTCTCTTCTAATGTGCGAAGTAACCGCTTGCAAATCAAGATGCTGAGGAAGTTTTTTCAGGGCAGCGGGTGCAGCGCG
>NW_010239359.1:0-8762 GCF_000690775.1 Eurypyga helias
CCAGCACAGTTATGTTTTTTGTGCTCTCTCCTTCCCTCAACTGCGACTTTTTCTTTTCTAAGAAGTCCTTCAAAATATATTAAGCTATGATACTAACCAAAATTATTTAGTATTTTATTTGCACAAAATTAACTATGTCAAAAAGTAGATGTGAAAAAAAATCCTTTTACAGTTTATTCTAAGACTGATTTCTAAAATTTCCTCCCTGTCGTCTGTTCCTCTCAGTTAAACTAATCTCTAATCCCCGTGGTAACAGTATTATATTAGTCTAACTTCTGGAAATTTTAATTTATGAATCTAAATTATGGATATAAGGAGGAAAATAAATCTAAGATTATTTCAGTATTTGAGTGAATATTTTACAGAAGAATTAAAGACAATAAACAAAACTTTCTGATAACACACTGAGTCTGAATTACCTTTTTTCATGTGATCACTTCTTCAGTAGAGAAAACAGGCAATTGCCAAACTTATTGATTGCAAAAAGTTCAAACTACAATCAACTTTTTGAAACAGAAAATGAGGTATTACCACCAGTTATTAGAAGCCAGGATAAAGTTACTAGCTAGACAGAAAGTAAAAGTGTTAAACCAATCATTAAAAAAAAAAAAAAATCTTAGTTATACTGCATAATTTTGATGAGGATTTTAGGCAGATCAGCAGATGTATTTCCATCTCCCTGTTCATCTGTTTCAATACTGAATTAGGCACTAGTTTTTTGTGTGTAATTAGGGATGCATCATTTTCATATATACCCAAGAGAAGAGTGATTTTGAAAAAATATCCATGATGACTTATGATACTATCACTAAATTAAACTGCAATAAGATGATATCAAAATGTAATGTTGTAGAAAAATGAGAGAGTTTCATAATTTTAAATACTGAGATTTAAGATTTCAAACAAAATATTAGAACTTCTTCATTTCTTCCATTTTTCTGATCTAAACCAGAAATGTTGATAGGTAAATATGGAAGCATTACAAGTTTATCATAGTGACATTGTGCTGATTTTGATTGGGCTAGAGTTCATTTTCTTCATACTAGCTAGTGTGGGGCTCTGTTTTGGATTTGTGCTGAAAACAGTTTTGAAAACACAGGGATGTTTTAGTTATTGCTGCGCAGTGCTTACACAGAATAAAGGCCTTTTCTGCTTTTCATACAAGTGAGTAGGCTGGGGGTACACAAGAATTTGGTCGGAGACACAGCCAGGACAGCTGACCCCAACTGACCAAAGGGATATTCCATATGATACCCAAGTGACCTTTATGTGTGATGGAGCCTTGCTTTCCTAGAGATGGCTGAACAACTGCCTGGCAATGTGAAGTAGTGAAAGAATTCCTTATTTTGCTTTGCTCGTATGCACAGCTTTTCCTTTACCTGTTCAACTCTCTTTATCTCAACCATGAGTTTTCTCACTTTTATGATTCCTCCCCCATCCCACTGGAGGGAAGTGAATGAGCAGCTGTGAATGTGGTGCTTAGCTCTTGGGTAGGGTTAAAACAGGAGAGACCATGAGAATTTAAGTTGGACAAATTTTCAGAATGACAGAATTTTATTTCTAGGATTACATTATTTGTTGCCTGTGTTTGGCATATATCTATGTTTCACTTCCTTTACTGGTAAAGCAGAGGTGAAAACAACGATTTCATTTGTGAAGCATTTCATAAGAGTTACTTTATTTTGTTATGAAATTAATACAGCTGAGCAGAGAACCCTTTTATAACTGACATGAACTAAAAATGTACTGAAGCAAGTTAAAAAATAAAGGATATTTTCACACCTCTCAAAGCTGAACAGCTCATTGTGATGACCAGAGAAAATGGTTTTTATTTTTCTATACAGTGCAGCACAGTTATCCAACTGTATGGGCGACAAGAAGATTTTCAGCTGTCCTTGAAGTCTCAGATATTGTCTACTAAATTTATTGGTGCACTTATTTGATTTGGTATAGGTGGTCAGGTTTCTTTATTCCATCTACTTTAACTCAATTCACTTCTCACTAGGCCATTCTAACTTACAGTTCCCAAGTTGCATTTGCAGCTGCTGTCTGAAAATACCAATAGGGCTTCTGAACATAAGCTCTGAATACACTGTGGGGTTGCTAAGTGAATGGAAATCTCACTAAGGTTCAGTCCAGTTGCCTGAACATAGACACCTTTTTTTGTTTGATGTGGTCTGGCTGGAATTTCAAAAATTCTGGGCCAGCAGATATGGTGTTGGTGTTAGAGGAAACACAAAACTTTCTGGAGCACCACAAGCTAAGTAAGGTATCCCAGACCATACAAAAAGGTCATTACATACCTATGCTTTGGCAGTTGAAAGGTGTTCTATGAGTCTTTGCATTAAGCAAATGGCTTCTAGTCTGGCCCTTGGTGATGGAAGCAATAAGAAGCATCATTAAACAATACAGAGATCATGAAATTTGTATTTCTGTCATATAGGTTTTATCAGAAGAAGGTTTATTAGCTGAGGCTTAAGAGAAGGAACATGTATAGCCCTACTCAGATCTTGGTAGGATCAGGGTGTAGATGGTGATATTTGGGATTCAAAATATTGATATTTTCATGTTGACTAAGGGATTGCTTCAGTCAGTTAACCACCATGTCTAGAGACACCCATAGATTTTCAGCTTCCTATCCAATGTGACATGTGTCCCATAGGTCTCAGGCAGTTTTTGTCAATCACATTTGGATATCACAGATACACTAGCTATCTCCTATGTCAGTGGATATATATTGTAAGGATGAATTAAACTTTAAATATTCACTGAGTATATCAGGAACTTTTTAAGTTATAGTCACCGCTACATGTAAGCCACACTGAAATTCTGTTGCCTGAAGTACAAAAATGAATCCACAACACAAAAGTAAATCCTTCTGCTAATCATTGACTAAAACTAAACTAAATTCAAATTGTTTACTTTGTGCCTACAGAGTAAGGTTATTCTTGTTATACATTTTCCTTTTCACAGATAAAGATTTGATGAACTTAAAGATGTTTTTTGTAGTGTAGAACAGAAACTAAAATACTAAAATGTAACAGAAATACATAGAAGACACTTTATGAAAGTCATGATCTAAAGAATTTTAGCGCTACATTATGAAAAGTGGCACAGAAAAATAGTACAAGAGAATATAGTGGTTATTGCTGATCAGTGACACCACAAGATGGAAAGAAAATCACAACAATTAAGATTGTGTAAGTAGACCTTTTTTAATATGGCTGATAATAAAAAACAGAATTTAGTATCTGTCATAGCCCTCACAAAATTGGATAGAAATATAGTAGATCTGGAGTTGTAAGAAGTCCAGCATAGTATTGAGAAACAGCAGAAATAATTCAGGGAAGAAGACCAACACTGATAATGTACTAAAAATCCAAGTTTAGGAGCCAATATCAGGAACAGAGAACTAAAAACTGATCAGGGGTTAAAGGGAAGAGCTAAAAGAGAACTAGGACCTAGAGTGTTAAACAACAGGAATTAAGCACAAGAAGAGACACAAATACTTGTTCTAGCATAAAAATAGTTAATTTTATAGCCATTCTTATGGCTGATAAACATTCAGTCTAATAAGTATAAGAATTAAATTTCTCTCTTTAAAGGAAATTGGTGTGAAACTTTTGTCCTGCATCGCTACTATAGTGCTGTATCACTATAATTAATTGATTTTTTTAATTTTATTTTTCCATAAAACAATGAATATTTTCTCGGCTACTCACTGTGGCTTTTCTCCAAACTTGGCACATACACAAGATAGAGCAATATAGTTTGAAAATGTTTATTATTGCTGATATTACAATGTTTTATAGCTTTTCCTTTCTACTTTATGTAACATTTGGATCCTAAAACCACATAATTTCAAATGGAAATTCAGGTGTGTGTGGAAGAAGGACAGTAAATATAAGAGATCATTTCTCATAATCATGAGTCTTTCACTAACCTGATCTTAAACAGATAAACCAAAAATGACAAGTAGGCCAGATGACAGAGGACAAATATAAACCAGTAAGAAAAACCTGTAGTTGGAAAATAAAAAAGATACTGCATGAAATAATATACAATTAACACTTTTACTAAGAAAATCTTATTTAACTATATTAGAAGAAAGAGGAAAAGAATTATTCCATCATTCTGCAGAGAAATTCCTCAGCAAACAATACCAAGACTTAAATTTTTCATTAACATTACCAGTGATAGCCAGCTAACCAACACAAATCATACCAGATCTTAAGAGGTAAGGAGTCAAGAAAAAAAAAAGAAAATAAACTGAGAAGTTGTATTGAAGAAAATTTAAAGATTCAGGAAGAAAGTATCACTTTTTTTAAGTTTTCAGAAATGCATGAGTTTCAAGTCATGTTTAGATTTTTCTGGTTCTATTGCCTAAAGCTACTGGTACTTTCTTTGTTTAATAATTTAGGAATTAGCTCACTTGCCAGGGAAAGCTGAAGCTTTATTATTATTATTCATGTGTATACCTTTAGAGGGCATTTCAGCACTTGAATCTAGATTAACCTGGGTTCCTAAATAGCAAGGCTGGGGACCTTGCAATAGCAAAGATCTTAAATAAACCCATTTCTTTGTATGTTATATACACACAATATCGAGGATGCCAACTGCTGTGAATTCCGTTTCTGCTCTTCTACAAATATCATTTTTTAGATGGTTATCCCATTACTTTGAATTTCATTCTTGAACAAGGTTTCTAAGTCTTAGGCAATGTTATACTATGAATCATAACACTTAAGGGCATTTGCTTAATGTCTGTTTTAGAGAGAACGCTGTTAGCATTTATCTTGAAGAATTCATGAAAGATGGATGAGGTCCTAAAGACAAAGAACACAAAACAAAACTAAAAGACAATCCACTTATCTTTGAAATGGAAAAGAGTGGGGAAACAGGTGAGAAGAGAATAAGTATTGACCAACTAGTCAATTTTGTTTTCCAGAAAAGTACTGGAACAAATAATCAGACAAAATGTTTGTAACTACACAGAAGATAAGAAGGAGGTAAACAACAGCAACATGTTAAGAACAACTCCTGTCAAAAAATTCTTTCTTCTTTTTCTTTTCAATGACAAGATAGCAAACCTTTTAGATAGAGGAGAAGATGTAGATATCTTGATTTTACAAAGGCTTTTTATGTGAGTTATTATTAATAAGACTTGCAAAATACCTAGGATATATCATATCAGGTTTTGCAGGGCTGTACTCAGCAGTCAATCCTACTTATTAGTAATGATTTGGACAATGCAATGGGAAGACAAGATTAGAAGTGAAAATGACCCTAACAAATTGAAAAAGTGGCATGATAAAATAAGACAATGTCTTTTAAGTCTGTGTCCAAAGTCCTAAAAATAGGTAGAAATAATCCTCTCCACAACTACAAGGTAGGAAACAACAGATTATATGGCAGTCATGCAAAAGATCTGGGAGTTTAAAGTCTCAGTAATGTTACTCTGAGACAAACAAGGAAAATATTTTAATAGGTATAATTACAGTATTATCTATAACTTTATTAAAACCTCACTAGCAGTTGAAGAAAGTAACCACTAGAAATGATCTGGTATCAGTTGCTTGGTTTTTGATTCCACTGCAGAAGGGTGTTGGTCTCCCAGTGTTGTAGCCACCAAGCCCTTATAGAAGTCTCAGATATGATAGGTCATTTCAAATGCCACTAAGCACCTACATTTAGGCAACTGAATCTAGGTCCAGGCATTGACATATAAGCTACATATTTACATGTAGTCAAGGGCGATCTACCCAATACGGACCACAGTATCTGTAGGGTTTTGGTTCTTTTAAGAAAAGCTATGCTTCAGTTTCCACATGTGGTTCCCAGAAAGGGATCAAAAATGGTAGGGCAGATGTGATACAAATACTTAGAGGAGACATTTGGCATCCTAGAACTGCAGTGTTGGACAAGAAAAAGTGTCCCAGAGCACTTCAAATTACATGAACACCCATGAAATTCTTTAGTTTAAACCTTTATGCCATTCAGTTGCTTTAAACTAAATAACTGCCATTGGCTGTTTTAAGCATGTAGTCATTTACTATGCAGAAAGCTTTCAGATCTACGTCAGGCTCTAGACTCTTACATACAGATAAAAACGTTAGTTGTCAACAGCATGAATATCACCATCAGAGCCCTGAAGTGCTTACTGGGCTGCACTGTCTCTGTCCAGCTCCCCACCCCCCTCCATGGACCTGGACCACATGTCAGACCCCTAGGGCCTTCAGCTGCTGCCCCAGCAACACCACAGCAGGTCCAGTCTCCAGATCTCCACAGCCCTGACCTACCCAGCCATGGGTCCTACTGAACTGGTCCCATTCATGGCCCCACATTCCTGGCTTTGCCTCAGCCCATCCCCAGTGAAGAGCCCAATGTCTGGACCTGGGGCTTAGCCTATGCCTCCTAGCTGCCCTGATCCTGACTGGAGAGTGAGACAGGTCCTGGTTGCCATGCACTGGGGATTTCCCCAGGTCCCATCCCACAGGCAACCCCCAGCCCACACAGCATCCGCACAGTATGTCCTACTGTGGTGATGTTATCTTATTGTGACATTTATACCAAGTATAAAATTCAGTAAAACAAAAGTTATTGCCTTCAGGGTAAGAATTACCAGGCAAAATTAAAAAATTGGATGATACTATTTAATATGATATAATGGCCTCATCTTTCTTAAATTTAATGTATCAATTTTAAATGTTTTGGTTTTTCACTAGTTATTGCATGCTTAAATGAACAAATTAAAACAGGCTAATAGGATTCAATGTAGAAAGCTACAACCAAATTAAGTACAGGAAAATCTTGTGAAGTAGGGATGGCAAAAATGTCTTTAGCATAGTCATGACAGTGAACTCACACAAGACTTCTTATTTATTAATGAGATGTCAGAAAATAGAGAGATAACCATAAATGGTTTGTTCTAGGTCAAATACATCAAATATGGAAGATGCTGAAAATGATGTTTCAATTCTCCCAATTCCCAGTCCTAACTTAAGCCACTGGGAGTTAATTACACTGTGGCTCTGAGGAAATTGCTCCAACACTGAAGCCTGGTAAACCTGTCACTCTTAAGTACCTCATCACCTATATAGCTACTGGGAAGATGGAGGTGCCATGAATGTCTTCTGCTGGGAGCTCCAATCCAGCTAAATTAACTAACAGCCTTATCAGATAGTGAGCTGCTGCGAGGAAGTAGGAAGGTATTAGCAACTGGCCACATTTAGACATTTTGATTGGAGACTTCCTTGAAGTCCAATCTCCTTCCATCAATGATCTTAGATAGTTATTATTTGATACTTAATTTCATAGCTACATTTAGATCAGATAAACCACAACTTCAATTAAGCCTGATTCACTCAGGCTCTCTAAGGTAATTGGACAAATTGTAATTACTTTAAAATGTACAACAGTTTTCTATGTCATACAACTTTTATTCAAAATTTTTGTATTTCCCAGCAAAAACATTTTAGAATGCTAGCCCTAGAATGAAAGGCCGGGCAGACTCCAACTTGAACATTACTCCTGTATCTTGTCTGCTACATCCTCTTCCTCTCCACATATCCACATGATCCACTTCTTATTATAACTATATTGCAAACATGAATTATGAAACCTCAGAACATATGGTAGCCTATAAAGAAGAATACATCCATACATACAAACATTTTAATGTTGAAAATTAAAGCACGGCATATCATTTTACAGAACAAAGCCATGATAGCCATCAAGCTTACAATCATTATTACTGGTCTAGATTGTCTGTTGAAAGTGAGAGATTGTTCATCGTTGCCAAAATAACACATGGGCTAGTGTGATGGTTATGCAAGTAAAACAATGAACACCACATTCCAGTACTGGCCCTGGTACAGGTGCTCTTAGGACAGAGGCAAGTTTTTCAGCATGGAATAGAAACAGCAGCCCCATATGATTCCCCATGCTTATCCATCATCTTTCAGACTTGATCTTCTTGAGAAAGGCAGTTACTATCTGGAATGAATTTAACTTTAATAGCTTTCTAGAAATTACTGGAAGCTGCCATGAAATAAATGAATTATGTAAAGCCTGAAAGGATATTAGACACATTTAGTCAAGGAGATGAATCTTGCTCATGTGTGAGATGGATGTTTAAAACAACAAGGAGAATCTTTATGCATCTCGATCTGTATAATTAGCATACACAGAAATTGAGACTAGAGAAGGAGTAGAGGTTTTACTGACTAAAGTCCTCTTTCAGTATCTTAATGATATAAGTACATTAATAGTAAAAAATATTTAGGTGTAAGTTAAGTGTCTTGGAGAGGTGAAATGAGTCCCATGTGCTGGTTTTAGTCAGTACAGAGTTAATTTTCTTCAGAGTAGATACTATGAGGCTATGTTTTGGATTGGTGTTGAGAGGAGTATTGATAACACTGGTGTGTTTAGTTGTTGCTAAGGAATGTTTGTACCAATTCAAGGGCTTTTTCAGTTTCTGATACTGCACCTGTGTTCCTAACACCTTCACTAGGGGCAGGTGGTGTGAAGTTCAGATTGCTAACCCAAACTGACCAAAGGGGTATTTCATTCTATAAAATGTCAAGCTCCATATATAAGCCTAGGGTAGGGTGGGGTTTGGGGCCAAGGTTTTGGTGGATCAGTTGTCTGATCTTCTTGGTCACTTTCTTAGTTGTGTTACACTCAGTTGTGTTACACTCAGGTGTAATCTCTCTCTCTTGGACCCTGCTGCAATCCATCTTGGGCTCTGGCTCTCTGGCTCT
>NW_010239360.1:0-8461 GCF_000690775.1 Eurypyga helias
GGGCTCCGCCTCCGCCCCGGCACACAGCGCCCCCGCGCGGCCCCGCCCCAAGGAAGCGCTGAGGCCCCGGCGTTCGCCCAAAATTCCTTTATTGCATTGAAGAAACGGCGTCTGGCTTTCCACAGGAAAGAACTACCTTGAGAAGAGGCGCGTTACAAACAGCAGTGAGTTAATACGAGAGCCAGAGGGACGAGGAAAGGTTTATTACAACTTAATTCCACATAATTTTAAATTAAAAAAATCCTTTACAACTGTTAGCGGTAATACAAATTCTTCTATAGTAAAAAAAAAAAAAAAAAAGAAAATCAAGTTGCCAGTGTATATGTATCAGTACCACACTTGAGAGTCTTGGGCTGCCACACGCTCCCCGCAGCCCACCCCAGGGTCGGGACCCCCGGGATATCCATCTGCTCGGCAGGGTCAGCCCGAGCAGCCCCGAGGTTTCGGCAGAGCAAGGTTTAAGCACCCGGACAAAGCAGGGCGAGGCTCTTCTGGTTTAACTTTCATAGAAATAGCTACAGCTGTAAACCAGAGAAAGCACTTGTACACCTAAGCGTGCCTCAGAACATCCTTTGGACACGGAATTCCTGAACTGCTCAGCTCCCCGTGGATGGCTTCAGCCGTATTTAAAAATAAATCATCACTCACAAACGGACAGATTAGAATTGGTCTCTTCACAGAGAGTCTCTTCCGTGAGTTACGACATACACGCCGTGTTTCTGCTCAGTCACAAACTGAGGGATCTTGAAGAGCTCGGGAAACCTGCAAAGCTTAACCCGGGTTTCCGACCTCCCAAAACCAGACAAGCTGGAACGGTGGGACTGGTATCTGTCACCTGCCTGCAGAAGGAACAACCCACGTGGGAGGAATGGAGTGGGCTGCAGACTGAAGCACTGGACTACTCACAATAAAATGCACCAAGAACGAGGGGGGAAGGAAGGAAGATGACAAACTGGGAATGCCCACTGAGCGGAGAAGCTGGATCCGTGTGCTCCTGAGGCTCGTTCTCATGAAAAGCAGAGGCTGGGGGCAGCCAGCTGTCAGCCGGCAGCACTTTGCTCCTGGCAGAAAGCAGCAGAAACACGAGTCATCTGCAGGACTACTAATGAGGTACGGCAAAGTGGGTAACGAGTTTTTGTCTGTACTCACTTTCTGCTCATTTTCATCACTACCATGTTATTCTTCTCTCTGCTGTTGCCCAGCCCTTTTATTAACTAACCTAGATGGGGATCAAGTGTTCTAGCAGAATGTAATCAATTCAAATAAATCGATTAAGTAGTTAAATTTTCTCTCACCATACTCTTCCAGTTAACACCAGGATGGCTGCTCTGTGAGCCTGCGGAAACGGGGCCATGTGTGCAATAATACTTGCTCAGAGGATTTCTTCTCAACAAAATCACTGTAATCCAGTTAGGAATAAGCACTAAAGACGTAGAACTAAAATATTTCACTATGTAAAAAATTAAAAACTTTTAAAAACAGTAGTAGCTTCAGTAAAAAACTGCAAATAAATGTATAGCAAAAAAAGAGGTGCCCGTTGTCGAAATTAAAAGTCTGTTTAAGAGCAGTTCAAACACACCCAAACTTTTTGAAGTACATCTCTGAACGATGCAAAGGTTACGGGCTCGCACCAGGGTAACTAGACAGTTGATTTAGGCCTGACCAGCATTAAAAAAAAAAAATGTGCACTGGCTTAAATAAATACATTTTATGATAAATTGTATTTACTCAGTTACTGGACTTTACCTACAGAAAAAAAATCTTGAATTAAAAGGCACAGAGTTAATTGCTGCCTGCAAGTCAAGCCCACGCTAAAGGCCTACTACTTACGTAGAGGCAGAACGTGGCGAGTAAAGGTTACCTCACTGGAATACTCCTACGCCCTCGCAGCCCGCAGGGCGCTGCGGGAGGAGCCCCGTCTGGAACAGCACTTCAAGTGCAAAAGACGCAAAGACACTCCAGGCAGTGGCACTTGGTGAAGAAAAACAGGCAGAGTCTCTAGGCTCCCGCAACCACCACGCATAACGGGGGTTTTGGGGTTGCCTGTGGCTAGGCATTGCTTAGCCACACAGGCCAGTATTCGGACTAACTGCAGCCTATGACCTACGGGTCGCAGTTTGCTAAGGCAGCACCGCAGTAACTCAGAGGCACAAAACCCACAGTCAGCGCCAGCATCAGTTACACCAGCTGAAGAAAGGCACATCCTCTTCGAAGAGGGGAATTAGGGCACAAATACAAATGTTTCTATCCACCTCGTATTTCTGCCCGCATCAGATAAAACGAGGTCAAATTAACACAAGGTCCCGAATAACCCCGTTGATGTATTTTCTGTTATCTTGCCAAAACGAGGCGTTTTTTTTTTCCTGCCCAGGGTATACACCAGTGCAGTTCTGCATGTGTGGGAATCACAAGAAAGCAAGTTCTGAATTACCAATTGAGGCTGCATCCGGACAAAGACAGCACTGTCAACTTCAGACAACAAAGCCCAGTTCAGCACCATTGGTTTCACACAAAGTATCTTTGAAGCATGCTGCTTTCATGCCACCAAGCTGTAAGGTTAAGTCTAAGGAAGGTTTCATGCGCTCTCTCCTCAGCTGGTCCCGGAATCACACATAAAGAACAGTGCACATCCTGAAAATAAAAGCCAGCTGCCACTCACTAGAGCTTCTAAAGAAAAGTTAAAAAGTACGTAAATAGAACTTCAGTTAGAAGAGTTTATAACAACTGATCACCTAGTAGAGAGAAGAAAACTGCCCAGGTAAACCTACCCAGTGACTGGCTAACCATTACAAATTCAACTGACACCATCAGTGAGTTGCCAGGAAGAAATGCGGGTTCCTGTAAACAGAACCTCCAAATTTACTGTCAGTGTTCTCCCAGAAAAAACAACAAAGGAATTTGCCGTAAAAATCTCAGGTGGTGGCCCCAAGAACATTAAGAAGTAAAGCAATTAATTCGTCAAGAGCAAACAGGCTGCCAGCAAGTCTCTGGGATTCATCGAAGGAATCACATTGGAAATCTTGTTTTGAGAAGTGTCATCCCAACTACCTCAGTCGGTCCGAGAAGGTAACCGTTAACTTTAGTCTCAGGGTGCAGCGTCTCTTTGGACAGTGAAACAAAAAACTCAGTTTAGAAGATTCTGGAAGACTTGCATCTGAACTACTTCCATCTCTCCAATTCAAAAGCATGAAAATCCCTCAATTGAATGATTCATCGTTATCCTAAAAGTTCCTTATATTAGGAGAAATCGGCTCCTGCTCCTATTGGTAAAGTCACTGTAGGTGTTCCCTGGGTCTTGCTCATTGCATTAGACATGCCTTATGCTAACTCAGAGATGATCACAGTTCACTAGGAGGTGAATCTCAGGCATTTTTTTGCATGTAAACAAATTGTTTTCAAGCTTTAAATTGACAAATTAAGAACAACTGGACAGCCAGACTTCTGTTGGTAAAACAAATTCAATCAGTAAATAAGGGATGGGAAAAGCAGCAGCTGCACTTAAAGCAAAGTTATCAGAATTTGTGCTTTTCAGCAAATCTAGTATCCGATGGCTATCTAGTAAAGAAGTCTGGCTTCAAAGAAGTCCCTTATTTTATTTTCCTCCACTAAATAAGGACAGAAGCCAAGTAATCCCTGGAGAAACTGGAGACTGGAACGTTAGAAATAAAGTAGGTATTTGACCTCTCAGTTGGGGGAAAAAAAAACCCAAACACCAAACTGTTCTGTTTCAGTTTCCCTGAAGCAATAAGACTGCAAGAATATTTGTTGCATAAACCATTTCTGCTTAGAGCTGTTAGTGCAAGATGCAAATCTTCAATTTAACTCATTAAATAGCCCTCCAAGGCTCTAGTCCAACTTCAAACATCCATCACCCGAGGTAACTACAATAAGACACATTTTCTTGTGTTCTTCTTTGTCACAGGATACAGAACTGCACGCACAGCTTCAGCAAACACCTCCCGAACACCCTCCTGATTCAACGCTGAGCACTCCAAATATTTGACTGCTCCAATTTGTTTAGCCAACGAAGTCCCCTGCTGCGGAGTAGTGGGAGCCAAGCTTTGCTCTTTCAACTTTTTAACTGTTTCCAGGTCATTTCTCAAGTCTCTCTTCGTGCCCACTAAAAGAATGGGAACATTTGGACAGTGGTGAGAAACTTCAGGATGCCATTTGTGCCTCACATTCGCATAGGACGAGGGGCTGCCGATGGAGAAGCAGATGACAAACACATTGGTCTGAGGATAGGAGAGCGTGCGCAGGCGGTCATATTCCTCCTGGCCCGCAGTGTCCCAGAGATTCAGGCTAACTGTCCGGCCATCAACGGTCATTTGGGCACTGTAGTTGTCAAACACGGTAGGGATGTACTCTTCTGGGAAGGCATTGGTGGTATAGCTGATGAGAAGACAAGTTTTTCCCACAGCACCATCTCCAACAACAACGCACTTTATAGTCTGCATTCTTTACCCAGAAATGAAGACCTGCACAAAGCAGAGGGGGGAGGAAAAGTAAGGAAAAGCACATTCAGTGACATTTTAAACATAAGCTTTAGCAAGTGTTTTTAATGCCGAAGACCTGCACAAAGTAAAGGGGGAAGAGGGGAGGAAAAGTTAGGAAAAGCACACTCAGTGACATTTTAAACGTAAGCTTTAGCAAGTGTTTTTAATGCTGCTAACAATTTCTTATCACAGCTAGACAGGCACAGTGTCTCCAAAGCCATCATGAGTAGCTCACAGGCTAGGAAAGACAACAGTGAAACAGAGATGCAAGGAGTGGAGAGCTCAGTGACAACTGGCTGCATTCCAGCCATGTAAGTACAAATTAGCCAAATTCCCACAGTCTTGCCTTACTGCCAGGCAGTTTCCCACAGGCAAAGGGACAAGTCCTGCAAGTGGAAAGGGATTGTGACCTCAGACCCTGTAACAAGATGCTGTCATTTGTAGGTTCACACACACACACCTCTGTACACGCACCCCCTCCAGACACACATTCCTTGTCTACTCAGTCTACAGCCTGAAGACTTTACCACAAAGCAAGGTCCAAAAATTATATAATAAACCAAGATACCCATTGCTGGGCTGCACTGCTACTGTTTATTACAATAATTGGCTCAACTCAGCATCAATCAGACCTCAAGCAACTACACTATTCCAAGGACACCAGGTTCACAAAGGAGCAGGAACAAGAAAAGCCGTCTGTTGAAATATAACTAGCCATAGTACCCAGATTAGAACGCATACAGAATTTTTCTAAACAAGCCAAGAACAGATTATTCTCACTAATCTGTGACAGAACAAGTGGAACTTAATAGGCTTTAGCTACAATAAAGAAAGCTTACACTGACCACTAGAAAAATACATGCTGTAAAAGATCAACAATCAAACATCCTTCCTAGGCAGACTGGGGAATTGTTACAGATGTCTGACACTTAAAGGCTTCCCTATCCCTTTCCTGATATGTGAAAAGTAGGCTGTATCCATTCAATCATCAAACCTAAAACTCAATTCATTCTCAACCTTCATCAAATGAACAGCAGGAGAAAGTCGTTGTACTTTTGTTGTATGCTGGAGCTTCCACAGCTCGTCTGAACAAGAAGGAACTTGCGTCTGCCTTCTCACCCAAATGCCTTTGAGGTACTATCAGTAATCCTCAACCTGCAACCAGCAGCAAATACGCTGCTTCAAACAGAAGAAACAAACAGTGGGAGGAACTATAGTGCCTATTTCAGAGAGATCACGGCTCCAGCACCACCAAAATAGCAAAGGGAACATGAAAATGAGCAACAGCGACATACTTCACTTAAGAGAAGTCACGAAACCCTCTACCTCCAACTTCCGCTTCAAGACCATCCAAACAAATCAACAATTCATTACCATTTCAGCCTCAGCTTTGACCTTTTTGACAAAGTCTTTATCTGTATACACATATTTCTGTCTTGCCACTGGAAGCACACACGGTTCTTCTGTACCAAGTGAAAATAGGCCACCTTAAGCTTTGACGCAAAGCTGCACCAGGCAGTCGGGACGGTACCGACTGTGGTCGTACAACATACAGCGCGCATGGAGGTATGGATGGAAGTACACACGCACCGCTGAAACCCACCAGTGGTGGGAAGCAATTCAGAAACCTTGCTCCAGAAAGACCCAGCAGGACATTAGAGGGGAATAATTCGAGGAAAAGAAGCAGGAGGAAGATGCAGAAGCAGTTTATCCTTTGTGAAAACGGCAGTAATTACATTTCTGAAACACCGTGAATCACTTGAAATCTGGCAAGCGCTTTTGAGCTTTGGCAGAAAAGCAAACACACGAGTTTCACCATACATCAAAAACAACCAGACATCCCCTTTCAAGGCTCCAGTCAAATGTAGAGGGAGCGGTATGTGCAACTGCATATCATAAAGGTAATCGGTGAAATGAAGAACAGCACTGACCAGCAAAAGCTGACAGCAGGACGGCATGTATTATTCCAGCACAGTCGCACCAAGGTTCTCATTTAACAGGGCTAGGAGGGAAAAAGAAAAAAAGGTAAAAAAAATGGGCAAGTTCTGTCAAATCAGAGGTTTAAAAAGATTTCTTACGTTTTGCAAACCCCAAACTTGAAACCCCTTTTAATAAAAAATTACCTAAAACATTACAAATTAGACATTTTTAGCATGATGCTATTAACAGAGGTTGAAGACTGTCACTGGCCGCCTACAACACAACACATCTGAACGAAACGGGTCCAAGTGCTACAAGCAAACAGTGACACAGAAGAGCGGATGTTATTTTAATATCGTAACACTCTTCCACCTGAAGACACTACTGGAACTCACTGCCCCCGTCTCTACAGATGCTCTCCCAGCAGGACAGATCACTCCCTGCTTTGAGACACTGCCACACTCCCCGGCAGCGGGATGCCTCCAGACACTGCCAATCCCCGCTTCCCCTTCCCGCCCAGGTAGCGCACCGCCTCCTCAGTGGTGACCGCACACTGGAAAAGGGCAAGGAGCCGTTTCACCCAGTTTGCCAAGCGGCACCGCCATCACCTGTGTTGGTACAACCAAGCCAGTGGGAATGAACGATGGGGAAGGAGCACCACACACGGCCATCACTGCCGCAGTATTACTGGACTGCGGCACAGAGAGCAGGTTTTAAAGCTTACTCCTGCGATTACTTCAAAGCGCTGAAGTACGAGAGGGTGCCGTGCCAGAAATCTTAGTGGTGACCAACAATTCCAGAGCAGAAGTTTTTTCCCAATGAATTACCTGTGCAACAGAGCGTTGTCGTGATCAGGCAGTAACACAAGGCATCACAGAGACTGGCAGAACTCAGTCGGCTGGATACACACAATGAAAACTCAGCTATAGCAACAAGAGTCTCATGGAGAACGAGATGCACAAAGCCTTTTAGAGGGCCAGTTCCTAATTTCTAAAACAAATCGCCAAGACTTGGAAACAGATCTCTCTTAACACAAAGCACAAGCTCCCCCAAGAGCTTACACCTCTACGCATTTCTGGCAGAGCTTTTCACGGCAAGGCAGGCACCCCAGAACTGCACCCCGACCTGCACACCCCAGGCACTGATCCCTGGAGGGTCATCACACCAAAACCCTAACACAATACAGGCAGTTTCCTACAAAGCCACGTGTATCTCACACCATCAGCAGCTAAACCAGCTTGACTCAACCCGATTTAAAATTTCTGGTGAAAGTGTGTTACCCAAAGATTACTTTGTTGGGGCTTTATACACAAGGTCATTACAACTTCCAATCAGGAGAACAGTAGTAAGGCAACGAAAAAGCCCGGAACACAAATGCTCTTTCATAGCATTAATATCTTGTATTACCTCGGGCTTGGATTTTAGAAGAGCAACATCTGCAACAGGAAATCACTCCATGCAAACACGCCAAAGCATCACGCTCAGAACAAGTTACACACGTACAACTGAAGAGCTTGTAGGCTTTGAAGTGTGCTTCTCCGCAGGGCTCCTCTACAGCAGGCTGTCCTGGCTGAAAGGAACCACGCCTGGCGTACGTGATACAGCAACACACACACAATTTTGTACCAAAACACACAACTGAATTAACAAAAAAATTAAATTAATTAACAAAGAGTAGAAAGAAGCTCTTACGCTCCAGAAACCTGTGTGTTGTGAGCAGGTGTAGCTTTTAAAGTTTTACATGTGGAAGACAAAGGGGTTTTTAAATTAAGCCGCAACCAAGCAAACAACATTCCCTCCGTCAGGTCTTTTCTATTAAATCCACATACCGCTTTGTTCAAACTGCACACATTATTATTTTGTTCTTGCAAACAATTTGCCTAGCAATAAAACTCTCATGAGACAGCAAGAAATTGGGGCTCAAATTTACATGGAAAATTCTTTTTCTCAAGCATCCCTCGAACTTGGCACTGCATGCTATTTGAATATAAATGTATGCTGAAAAAAAAAAAAACCCATACCCTGAAAATGAAACTACAAACATC
>NW_010239360.1:8473-13005 GCF_000690775.1 Eurypyga helias
AGAGATCCAATTACCAAGAGCAGGAATATTGGTTTAGGGTTTGTTTGGAGTTTTTTGGGGTTTTTTTTAGTGAGTTTCAAAAGAATTTGGGGGGAAAACCCCACCTACAAGAACTGAAAAAGAGAAAAACAGAGATTAATAAGTCAACGCGTGAAAAACAAGACTTAGAATATAGAAACAGAAAGCCGGGCACAAGCTTCAAAGCCAAGTTTAAAGGTTACTCGGCAAGAGAAAGAAGTGAACGGGAAGTCCAAAGTAGCGAGAGGTAAACTGGGTTGCTTCGTCCTGCCAAAGAAAAGACTTCTGTTACACACAGTTCAGGTAAAAGAGCATGAGAAGATGAAGAGTTCTAGCAGACGCAGCAGAATGGGAATGATTTTCAAAGAATAAAATACCCCAACCACCCGACAAAGAAGTGTTGTGGAAAAAAACAGAGATGAGAGTTACTTCTATCTTGTCCATCAGTGCCTTTGAATTAGGAAACTGGCATTAAAAAACGTTTCCTTCTCAGAAGATGCTGCAAAGTCTGCCTGCACACCTGGCACTTCCTTTGGAATTCAGTCGACATGTCGAGACATCATCTGGATGAGCTGCTCCCGTTCTGACCTAATTACGTGTTTTCTGGTATCGTTAAGACGGACAGCTTGCTCCCCGTAAGCCAGCCGGACATTTGCTGGGGAAGCTCACCATTTGGATTCCACTCCCCCTCCTCACAAAGCTATTGTAAGTGAAATCACAAAATAACTTCATGATGCATCAAAATTTCTGTGGTTGAGAAAGAACGTCTACGTCTTCCCTTTAATACTTCTGAAGAGAAGTTCCCTGTTTGCCGAGCGAAGGAAGAAAACTGACAAAAACCAGAGAGGAAACACGAACCTGAATTCTTCTGGGGCTTTCTAGATTTATGCTTTTTATACTTCCTGCACTTTGAAAAATTCTTGGCAGGGCAACTACTTCTTAGCAGGCAGGATATGTCTCTGCCCTTGCTACGGTAACACCAGATCCCTCTTTGTTAGGTGGATTTTAGCTTTGATACTGCTCTTTGATAACCTCTTCACAGAGTTGGTCAGGTCTTCCCTACCTCTCTTTCCAGTTTGGACAGAGACCCATTTTGGCCAAAATGAGCAGAAAATGCATGAAGAGTCCAGCCAAAATCACCTGCACTGAGCTGCATCGTTCTCTTCAGTCACCACCTTGGATCAATCCCTCTCAGTTTGGCAGGCTCAGAAGTTTGATACTGCTTTATCAGGAGCAAGCAGAAGGAGAAGTTAAGAAATCTAAATTACTTAATTGCTCATCTTTCAGTAACAAAAACTGGATCAAAGATGAGTCACTCTGTCTGCCTGATACATGAAGTCAGGCAGAAACTTTCAATAACAAACTGGGGGGTTAAGGTAGTTTTAAGTATATCCTACCATCCTCACCCGTGCAAAGGAGTTCAGATTTATGTGTGCAGCTCAGCCACCACACCTGACAGGGAAGAGAAAGAGGCTCTCAGCAATTTAGTCAAAACTGTGTTACTATTCCACAACAGCTCAGCTTACTCTCCATTGTTTTAGGCAAGCGCCAAATGAATGGACAACTGCCAGACTTGTAGAACGGATGCCAAGAACGAGTGAAAAAATTAAACAGCAGACCTCATCCCTAAAACCCTTCAGCAATGAATGACCTACTTGGACTTCTCAGTGCCTTTCAAAGTTTCCACACCGCTTTCTGTCCTGCCATTTACCTGCAAGAGAAACAGAACACAGGGCAACAGCCTGAATGGCAGAGACAGGGGGAAATCAGCAAGCCAAGCCAGATTTCAGCAGCGCAGCAGGAACCACGACACAGTGAACAGTGTGCCATGTGAACAGTGGAGCCGAGGACGCTCACTTTCTGCAGAGCTCGGCCTGGAGGTTCAGCTCCCCTGCACATATTACTGATGCCTAACTAGAGTGCAATTCTCCCTGGTTGTTCCCTCAGCATGAATGCTAGAAAGGCCTTACCCCTTCTGGCACAAAAAATTGCTTCAAAGATGTAAAAGAAACACCCAAAACCTCTATCCCTGTCAAATTAGGCCGAAATTGTTTATCGATTTAAAGATCTCTATTTTTTCTTCAGGGATGAGGCACACACAAGCTTTACCACGTAAGCAGTATTTCTCAAGGAACCACAGCAAAAATGAAGCGCTCTGCGCGAGGTATTCAGGCACCTCACCACACAAACCACAGCGCACCAACGCTCTTGCTACAGGCACTCATACTGCAAATTTTGTAGAAGAGCAGCAATCCTGCTGACCAAATATCACTGATCTTAAATTCTATGGATCCAAGATTACATTTACTGGATAATAAATATTTCCAGAGGGCATTAGATACAAGCGCGTGAAGCAGCTGCACAGCTGTGAAATAACACTACACCAAGGTGGAGCTGCAGAGTCATACAGGAGCTAAAAACTGGGACTTCAGTAAATATCTGACCCCCCCAGTATATCAATATGATGTGTATCCTGCCATAATCAAAAGCTGCAGGGTATTCAACTTGATTTTCCTCCTGCAAGCACATGCAGAAGCACGGATTCGTCAAGGCCCTTCACAGTTTATCTGGACACAAGCAACCCTGACGCGCTTGGAGGCTGAGCACAGTAAAGGCGTAAGACTACGGGGTGGGTCGGCAGGTTCTGTGCCCAGACCCACTACACAACTCCTGGATGACACAAGCAACTTGCAGAGGTCCTGAGTACCCCCATCAGTTCATAAAAAGTGAGTAACACACATCCTTTCTACCTTTCATAGGTTCTGGCAAGGCCTTATTCGTTACCGTTGGCTGAAAGAAAAAAAGACAGAGCCTCAGACGCGAGGTTCTGTGAAGAGGTGCATTAACCACATGGCAGGATGAATGACAGAATCTAGTTAAAACATCCCTGATTCCCATCTGAGGTGGAAAAAAGCCCACTGTCAGTCTACCTTCCTATCATCATTTGTCACCTGGCACTCTAAGTATTCTTTATTTTTAAGAAAAGTTATAACACAGCCCACACATAGTTTTCATTCTCTTTGATTTCTCTTCCTTCGCCCCCCGGATTTCACTGCGGAGTTAAAAAAAAAAACACATTTGGTCAATCAGTAAGTTTTCAAGGGTTATCTTTCAATAGTTTTGATAAAACTGTAACGCAAGTTAAAGCGTGTACTCAGCGCGTACTGTACCGTGGCTTGTGCGCTACAATACTGCGGCACTCACCCCTTCTGTTTGCATTAAGCATGGCAGTTCTAAAAGGCGAGCAGAAGCTACAGCGGCAAGGAAGCTCTTGGCAATCTATCACAGTTACACACACAGGCATAGGACAGTAAACTAAAGAGGTATGGATCTTCACATACCAAATTGTGGGAAAACGCTTTGGACTCCAACAGAATCACAGTCTCATCACGTAAACAAATCCAACTGCATGTTCAGTTTCCTCCTCCTAACTGCAAACTGTGTATGGCGTTGGTTTTCCAAGATCTCTGTAAAGTTCCTTTTACGAAGGACATTTTTAAACCATCTCTTTTTTTATAGAAACAGTAAGCTAAAATGACAAATACGTCTCATGAACTGAAGTTCCCTGCAGAAAACGTTGTGTGCAGCTGAACACTGGCAAACTGGCCAAACGGAGCCCTCGTGCTACGTACTTTACTTCTGACGTAGAACGTAAGCTTTTTCAAACCCAAAACCAAGCCTGGCACAAAGAGCACACAGCTAATGACGCTGGCACAAGGCGCACTGCGGTCCAGCTGGGGACACATGTTGCAAGCACAGGGTACACATAAAGAACAAAAGCATTTAAGGCTTTTTTATATCTCAGAGTAAGTATGATGGGAAGCACAAGTGTTTATAAAGAGTAAACAAACAGCGACTATGCACTGGTTCTTAAAAAAATAGGAAGAACAAAAGGGACATCAAATTAAATCAGAAAGAGGGGGGTTCCAAACAAATAAAAGGCAGCTTCTCAGGGTTTGAGGTCAAGCTGTGAATTCCTCAGTACAGGATTTTACAAATACTGAAGATTACAGGACTCAATTCAGCACATGAAAGAGCTCTGTAGCAGCTACTAAACGAGACAATACCTGTGACTCCTGAAACCGCTCAGCACTCAGATTATTTTTAGGTCACTCCCTTGCTCCACTCCTCCCGAGACAACGATCTGGCGGTTTTTAGAGCGTAGATCAAATACGCCTACCCTTACGTACCCCTGTAAAGGAAAATCCACTCAGCACTGAAACAAGAGATCTTTAGAAAACGCTAACTCCTCATACGCCAACCTTTTATTACACCCGCCGGGAGCAGAGGTCACCTTAAATTTGTCACGGTGCTCCTAACGTGGATTAGCATCGAACAGCCCGGCCTTCGGACACTGCGGAGGAGGGAAAAGCAGGACATGCCCAGGGGGCCATTCCCGCTTCCCGCACATCCCTGAGCGAAACAGGACCAGAGAAAAGCTTGTTCCTCAACACCTCCCTTCCCCTGCGCCTCCAGCATTTCCGGGCCCCCCGCGGCGCACGTTCACCTCCGCA
>NW_010239361.1:0-3050 GCF_000690775.1 Eurypyga helias
GAGGGGCTGTTGTTTGAGGCGGAAGGACGCCGGGTGCGCTACCGAAGGAGTCTCCCATGTGTGGGCCGGGACTGGTGCGAGCGGGCACAAACCTGCTGAGCCTGGTGCAGGGGAACCCTGGCAGGTTTTTGCCAGGCCCTCTGCCACCATGGCCTGGAGAGCAGGGCACCAGGAAACCAATGTACAGCCACCACAGGGTTGCAGGGATGCCCAGCGAGCAGGCCCCCATGAAACCAATGTCCAGCCACCATAGGGATGCAGGGATGCCCACCTGGGCCAGAGCAGCGGGATGCAGGGATGCCCACCATGGCCTGGAGAGCAGGACCCCATGAAACCAATGTCCAGCCACCATAGGGATGCAGGGATGCCCACCTGGGCCAGAGCAGTGGGATGCAGGGATGCCCACCATGGCCTGGAGAGCAGGGTACCGTGAAACCAGTGTCCAGCCACCGTAGGGATGCAGGGATGCCCACCTGGGCCAGAGCAGTGGGATGCAGGGATGCCCACCATGGCCTGGAGAGCAGGGCACCGGGAAACCAAGTCAGTGTCCAGCCACCATAGGGATGCCCACCGGGGCCAGAGCAGCAGGACGTAGGGATATGCACTGGGGCCAGAGCAGCAGGATGTAGGGAGATCTAAATGGACCAGTTCACAATACAAACAATATGCGCGCAGGGGCCACGGCAGTGGGATGTAGGGATGCCCACCATGGCCGGGGCAGCCTGAAGGGCAGAGACTGCACCAGGGCAGGGGGGGGCTGCAGGAGACTCGCGCCAGGCAGCCCTGAGAGGTGACGAGAGGGACAATAAAGGCCTGATGGATAGACATCCGAGTTCTGCAGAGTCTGCCTGAGATGCCGCCAGCGAGTACACAGGCGGGCACATGTCAAGTGGAGTATGCCGCGAGAGATGATGGAGTTTACAACGCAGGGCCGAGGCCTTGCCACTGGGGTAACATCCGTCGTAGAAATAATAATAGTAATGCCTATTTTGTACTCTGCTCTCACTTAGGGAGCTCTGTGGGGTAGATCGCCGCCGCACCCAGCTGGCTCCTGCACCACCGTAGCCAAACTGTACGGCAGCCCAGGGGCTCAGCTGGGAACAGAACGGGGCTGTTTGCCAGACTCAGGCGATGACATTCGGTTCAATCCACCTACAAAGTCCTGCATTTGCCAGCACCCCAGGAGATCCGCTGCCGACCAAGCGGACACAGATAACACCCAGGGCTACACGGCCGTGGGAAGGGAGCGGGGGCCCAGCAACAGCTTTGTGATTGGTGTGTGGGAATCCGGCCTGTTTGCCTGACACACGGCGCCTGCACAGGCAGGGAATGCACTGGGAACTTCTCAGTCTCCGGGCCTTGCCTTTGTACTGAAAGTCAGCACTGCAGCAGCGACAACAATCCCAGGCACCCGGGTTGTTTAGCTGGGGAAAAAACATGCACCGAAGTCTTGGTTTCTTGGTGTTCAGTGGTTTGCACCATGTGCACCTGGAGCGTATGAGCTTTCAGATGTAGGCCTTCCCTCACCTGAAGGTGGATAATGACACTAAGCTTGTTCTTTTAGTTACAGAGTGAGCACTCAGGACTGGCCCGAAAACAGTTGAAAAGGCACATGGCAGCGTATTTATGACAAGATGGAGTTCTGTAACAGAAGAAGTGAAGATGACGCAGTGCGGTTCTTCATCTAATTAGCATAGGCAGCCAGCCACTGAGCATCCTGAGCTTGTACCCGAGACCCGAATCCCACAGTCAAACGGCGGAGCAGCACAGCCCTCAGGGTTCGGGATCCCACAGTCAAACGGCGGAACAGCACAGCCCTCAGGGTTCGGGATCCCACAGTCAAACGGCGGAACAGCACAGCCCTCAGGGTTCGGGATCCCACAGTCAAATGGCGGAACAGCACAGCCCTCAGGGTTCGGGTCTGCACCGTGTGCAGGTCGTGAGGCCCAGGCGCGAGACACGCCTGGCAGGTTTGCTGAGCAGCGTTGTGCCGGGTGGGGACAAAGCCACAACACGCTTCTCCGACACCGTCTGTGCGAGCAACCCTTGCTACGATTTCAAGGCAAGTTTGAAGGACGTTGGTCCTAACGGACCAGGACCTCTTATACTGACAAAAACTGCTTTTCTGTGCCAGGAAGTCTGTCACTTCGTGCCTATTATTCCAAACCCTTGGGACAGGAACCGCCCCGTGTATTCGTGTGTATATCCCAGGAGCACAGCCGGCCAGAGAGGAGGGAGCTATTTACAACAGGGACCTTCACGCCTACAGATGGCTGACAATAACAGCTGGGAGTAAGGCAAATACATAAAGAGCACAAGGAGCATTTTAACCACCCTGATGGGACGTGTCACGTCTGTCACGGGTCAGCCCTCCGCAGCAGCGAGCTGGAAACGCTGGTATCACCGAGCAGCGTAGATGGTAATGCCTCCGTGTAGCTCAAGGCTGTTCCGAACCCTGCACGGGCTTGGGTCCTGCTGTGCCGGACCTTCCAGCCTCGACGCTGAGGAGCTTCCCAAGTGAGACACAACCGTGTCAGCCCCGCCAGCCCCAGGAGATGAAAGCAGCGAGCTTGTTCTCCGAGAGCTCGTCCGGATCTGCTCCGAGCAAAGCCTGGTGACGCTGCCAAGGGGCTGCCCTGGCCATGCAGCCGGAGCAGGACAGTAGATCCAGGCGGGAGCCAGGGAAAAGCTCTTGCCCATCGCAGCCAGTGAGTGCAGTCACCTGGGGTGTCCCACTTCTGTCCCTCTGTTTCTGGCATTTCAGGGTTTGGCGTTACCCTCCTTCTGGGCTGCTCTGTGTCCGCAGGGCCCTAGCGTGGACGTGAGACTCCCCAAGACGTGCAGGAGTCCCGCGTGTTTCACAGCCCTGAGGAGAACCAAGTGACAAAAAAGCCGTTTTGTGCCGCTGGGAAGCTGCCACCGTGAGCTTTTCTGGGCCCTGGTGCAGTTTTCTGGTGTTTGATTTGACGTGGCAACTTTAACCCTGGGAAAAATTCATTGAGGGAGTGAAGAAAAAGAGGCTCTTTGGAGATGCCGGGGATTGAACCCGG
>NW_010239362.1:0-377 GCF_000690775.1 Eurypyga helias
GTTGGGGAGTACTGAACCCCCTGCCCAGCTCCCATGCCACAGGCAGAGCCTCTGCAGCACTGTCATTTATTTCCAAAGCACCCTCTTGTCCTGCCAGCACCTTGGCAAGGTAGGTCAGTATCAGGTCTGGAGGAGGGGTTTAGTCCCATTTTGCAAGAAATTGAGTCACACAGAGTTGCTTAAGGCCCCAGTGTGGCAACAACCAGGCTGGGAGGTGAGACTGAGGCTCCCACATCCCTCCCTGCCCCACATCCTGGTCTGTAGGTGGGTGCCCCATGCTCCCCCCACTCCAGTATCCTCTGCCCAGAAGCATCCCTGATGGTCCCAGCACACACCAGCCCCGCGCTAGGTGCTGAACCAGCTCTCCAGGTTGGGAT
>NW_010239362.1:432-1820 GCF_000690775.1 Eurypyga helias
TGCAGAGTCGCTCCCTCCAGTCAGCATAGACCTTCACACTGTACCTCTTCTGCCAGGTGAAGAACTGCTGATAGCGGCTGGTGTTCATGGTCTTCAGGAAAGTGGCCAGCTCTGCCAGGGAACCGAAGTCATCGACGTGGATGAAGGAGTCTGCAGGAATGAACTGCTCGTAGTTGGCCCGGGGAGGCCCCAGCACGACGGGCACGGTGCCGGCCATCAGCGAGTTCCTCCAGAGCTTCTCGGTGATGTAGTCCTGGTGGATGGAATTCTCAAAGGCCAGGTAGAACTTGGACTTGGACGTCATTGGCAAGAGGCAGTCCTTGCAAAGGGGCTTTTTGTTTGCTTTCCCGTATATGTTCACGTGGAGGTACTTGGAGAGGTTTTTGTAGACTTCAGCTCTTTTCTGAGTCCTGTGGTAGTTGCTGATAACCCAGGACACCAAGTTGGTCTTCGTGGGGATGTTGACTGTGGCTGACCGGTTGGGCACAAGCTTGCCATAGGGCATGAAGATGTCCGAGTCCCGTCTGTAGGTCATCACCCAGTTGAAGGTGTGTTTCCATCCTGCTAGAGCTTTGGTGTTGGAGGGGGACTCCAGGGAGACCCACACCCAGTTCTGCCCCGGTGGCCTCTCCTTGGGCAGTGTATCCCTGCCAGACTGCAGCCTGGTGTGGGGGAACACCACCACGTCTGCCCGGCCCAGGAGCTGCCGGTCCATGGTAAGCCAGCAGCCCGTGATGCCGTACAGCTCATGGCAAACGATACAGCTCATGGCAAACGGTCCTGCTGATGTTGGGGACCTGCTTCGAGGGCCATTCCCACACCAGGACCACCAGCGGCTCAGTGTGCTTGGGGGCTTCTCCAGAGACCCTGAAGGGGTGGAGGAAGAACCTCAGGTTCCAGAGGATGGTTACAAACACCCCGGCAGTGACCACGACCTTCACACTGGGACGGCCCCATGGCAGCCGTGGTAGCGGGGATGCCCGGGGCACACCCCACGGCAGCCGTGGTAGCGGGGATGCCCGGGGCCCACCCCATGGCAGCCGTGGCAGCGGCAATGCCTGGGGCATGCTGCTGGGCTGGCTGTCACCTTCTTGGATGACAGAGCTGACACCTGGTAGAGAGGAGAGACCACCAAGGGCTGTCAGCTCAGCTTGCTGGGGGCGAGAGGTGGTGGAGAGGCACTGGGGCCAGAGGGGATGGAAGAAAGGGCTTCTCCATGAAACCTGAGCCCCAGCATAACCATTGACCTCCTGCCCGTTCCTTGCCCTGTCCCCCATTCACCTGGTGTCACCCCACAGTGGCTTTTGTGTCACCCTGCCGCGGTCCCCAGTGTCCCCATCTCTGGGGTGAGCAGAGATGCTGCCAAAGGGAGGTACAGAGCCAATGGG
>NW_010239362.1:1963-4224 GCF_000690775.1 Eurypyga helias
AGGTCCAGCCTGAAATGCAGCCAGCCTTGCCGCAGCCAGGCTTGGAAGAAAGGTGCCTGGGGGGTTGCAGTATGGGGCCATATGCCAAAGGGCAAGGGGAACACCCGGGGTCCTGCCTGAATAACCCCATGGTGAGGCCCCAGCTGTAAGCTGGGGTGTCTCTGGCAGTGACTGAGAAGTCTGAAACCCCTGTCAGGGCTGTGCCCCCTCACCCCAGCACCCTTCTGCAGTGATGGTAGGGTTCTCCCCAGACATGGGGGGCTCTCCCCAGCTCCCAAGGGCATGGGGAGCCCCAGCAGGCTGGGAGCTTGCAGCCTTGGCACCCCAAACACTCGTACTTTATTTTCGGAGGGTCACAGATGGCCAGTGCCCCGCTGGCAGGGCAGGGAGCCACTGGGGGCTGCGCTGGTGGGGCTCAGCCCACAGGCACATGGGAACCCAGCCATGAGATGCTGGCCCTGCCATGGTGCCCAGCTGCCTGACTCAGGCCTCCCACTGGTGGGGCTGTGCCTTACCAGTAGTGCTGGTGGGAACAGAAAGCAGTGATGGGGCTGCAAGGGGGACCTGAGGCCAGGCTGGGGATGAGCCACCAGCTCAAGCCCCCACAGGGAGCAGTGGTCCCAGGCTCAGTGCCCACGGCCCGCCCGCAGCTCTCAGCACCAAAGGTGGTTTCTCTCTTGAGGTCAGCTCGGGAAATGCATTGGCTTCCCAAGCCTCGCTGCTGGCCAGGGCTGGGCCGATTCCTCCGCGATTTCCGAGCCTCCTGGAAAGCAGTGCCCTGCCTTCCCACCCCAGCTGCTGCAGCTGTGCTGCACAAAACCCCTTCCCCGCCTTGGCCCGCTCTGTCTGTCCTGCTAAAATACACGAGACAAGTTTAGGCTCCAAAAAACCCTGGTATCCAAAATAGGGAGGGTTGGGAAAGCTTTGCCAGCTCCCTGCACTGCACACCGATGCCTCAGGTCCCTCTGCCCAGCAGTGGGGATGCTGCCCCCGTTTTGAGGATGCTCTGGGAGAGGAGACCCCACTCCGTCAGTGGCAGGAGCCCACCCGTTTCGCAGCCCCTCTCCCTGCAGTGGGCAGTGGTGCTGAGCTTGGACTTACCGGGGAAGGGCTGGCGTGGCAGCGTGCAAGGTGCTGCGAGTCTGCCCGGGCAGTTGCTGGTGCTGGGGTGGGTCACGCGAGGGCTTCCTCTTTTCTGTGTCCCAGCCCCGGCCCCCTTCCTGCTGCGTGCGGCAACTGGCACAACCCACACTTCCCCTGTGCGGCATGGGCAGCGATGTGACCCACGGCTGGGTGCACATCCCGGGGGTGGGTGCATGGATGTGGCCGGGTGGGTGGCCGTGACTGTTACATATCCCATATCTGAGAGGGTGCCCAAGGCTGGGTGTGCGTCCCACGGCTGAGCACATGCCCCATAGATGTGTGAGTGCCTCCTGGCTGGGTAGGTGCCCGTGGTTGGTGCATGCACCTGGCTGGGTGCTGCATATGGCTGGGTGCATGCCCCATGCCAGGGTGGACACTGCTGCCCCATGCATGCCCATGGCAGGGTGGGACACTGTTGCCCCGTGCATGCCCATGGCAGGGTGGGACACTGTTGCTCCGTGCATGCCCCATGGCAGGTGCTGCCCCACGGCAGTGCCCTGGCACCCCCAGGAAAAGCTCCTGGTGCAGGTCCTGCTCACTGTTCTGTGCCTGCTCATCCTGCCTCATCTCCCTGTGCTTCCCCCGCTACCCTCCAGCCAGGCTGCAGCTCCTTGAAGGTGCTTGTGGCCCAGTGTGGGATTTCAGTTCCCCAAAGGGGTTTCCCAGGTACCACGTTGGAAACCGAGTCCAAAGCATGCGTGACTTCTTTCTGCCAAGCACCTATCCCGTCCCAGCTGCCAGCCAGAGTCCCAGTGCCCTGGCTGGGCTGCGGTTTTCCGAGGCACTCGTCCCGTTTGGGGTTTGCGGGATGGCCCTGTGTCCCCAGACTGCACCGAACTCTCCAGCACTCCCTTCTGGTGTGGAAGGGTCCCCTTCCAAGGCAATGGGGACTGGGCCCATGTCTGCACTGGTCACCTGCACCAGCCATATTCCCATGTTCCTGGTCTCATGGCAGAGAGGTGCCAGGGGACAAGGAAGAGGGTGGCAGGGAGTGGCACAGGGTGGCACGGAGGAGGGGACAGTGGGTAGAGATCCCCAGCCCATGCTAAGTGCTGCCACCCCACCCTGTCCTTGGGCACCCAGCACTGCGGGGCAGGATGGAGGCAGGGTCCTGAGCC
>NW_010239362.1:4329-4571 GCF_000690775.1 Eurypyga helias
AAGCTGCCCGCAGGTGCTGTGCTGAGCCATGGGGCAGCTCTGCTAGACAGCAGTTCTGTGCCAAAGCACAGCCCAAAAAACTCTCTTTTGCTGAGACCACTAATACATTATCATTATTATTAATAACAATAATATAACATTATATTATTATCCATTATTATTAATAATATTAATATCAATTATTGAAAGCAGGATTGCCAGGTCCAGCTGTGCATCGCTAGTACATACAGCTCCCCCTGAAA
>NW_010239362.1:4738-7796 GCF_000690775.1 Eurypyga helias
GCCTGGGTGTGTGCGCCAGGGGTTTGAATGCTCTGCCTGGGCTCGGTCAGGTGCAGGCAGGGCCCTGCCCCTGGCCTCCTCAACGTGCCACCCATCTGCCACCCACAGCCTGGTTGAAAACAGGATGCCAGCCTGGCTGACTCCCACTGACTCATCTTGAAACCATCAGCTAAAGTGGCACCAGCACCTCCTCGGTGCTGCCAAGCCCTGGGCACTTGCCCTGGCTGGATGTTTTCTGCCAAAAAGGGGAAGCGTGCACGTGCACCTCCGCTGCATCTGCACGGAGAGCTGCCTCCCACGTCCCGACTGCAGAGCTGCCCCTCTCCTGGCCTGGCCACGTGCCTGGTTGTTGCTTTGCTGACTTTGCTGTCCAGGGACCAAGCCTTCCCCAAAGTCCTGGCAGTAGAAGAGAGGTGGGGAAACTGAGGCAGCAACAAGAAGAGGAGCCCTGAGGGCTGGCAAGGACACACAGAGAGCTGGGAGCGAGGCCCCAAAACACTCCCTGGGGGTCTCAGGCTGCTCGAGCACCCCTGGGGTCCGCAGCACACACTGCACCCTTGCTCACTGCCTGGATCCTGGGAGTAAGGATGGCTGTAGCGCTGGTGGCAAGGCGAGGGGCTGGGCAGCGGCTGGGCACAGTGCTGTGCCACCACGTTGGGGTGTAGCAGGCCTCTGTGGTTTCAGTGCTGCCCTGGGAGCCCTCGGAGGCCAACTGCAGCACTGGAGCTGGGTGTTTTTCCTCCCCAGCCATGTCCCCTGTTTCCTGTTAGCTTTTCTCACCCCCCTTCTGCATTTCTTCTCCTGCATGACTGAGAGCCCAGGCACCAGGCACTGCCCAGCACGTGGGGCACCATTGCCAGCCTGGCCTGCCCCAGCCCTGCCAGCTGCAGGCACCGCTTTGGGGCCACTTGGAGCTGCCAGCATTGTCCCCGCTGCTGGCCCCCATCCCCCCAACATGGCCCTGAGCACTGGGGTCACATGGGACAGGGCCGTTGCCCTCCGTGGAGCTCAGCAGCAGCCATGACGTTTCCACGGGGGATGCAGGATGGCTGGTGGAGCAGGAGGGAGTTTGTCCCCAGCACTTGTAGCCATCACTCCCAGGTGCTGCCCCAGGACACCCCAGCAGGGACAATGCCAGCGGGGTGCTTGCAGCTGGGGGTGTCCAGGCACCCTGACCCTGTGGCCCAGAGGCTCAAGGCCAGGCTGGGAGCAGGGGCCAGGTCTGCCTGGGTGGGCTGGGCAGAGCCCCCAGCACCAGGGGCCAGGCGGTGGGACCATGGGGTGAAGCCAGACGACAGCAGCAGAGGGCAGGGAGCTTTGTGTGGGTCGGTGCTGCCCTCTTGTCATGGTTTAACTAAGCAAAAGCCACTCGCTCGCCTCCCCCAGCGGGATGGGGAGAGAATCAGAGGAAAAGGTAAGAAAACTTGTGGGTTCAGATAGGAACAATTTAATAAGTGAAAATAAATTAAATAAAATGATACTAATACTACTAATTCTATGTAATGAAAACACTACTGCTACATAATGAGAAGGGAAACAGCAATAGAAAAACTCCAAGTGATACCACCACTCACCACCTGCCAACTGATGCCCAGCCAGTCCCTGTGCACCCAGAGAGAGAGAGCCCCCCATCCAACTACCCTCAACTTACATACTGAGCGTGACGTGTGATGGCATGAAACATCCCTTTAGTCAGTTTGGTCATCTGTCCTGACTGTGTCCCCTCCCAGCCTCTTGCAGCGCATAATCTGGAAACACAGGGGTAGTATGAGGAGCTGGAAAAGTCCTTGGCTTAATGTAAACATTGCTTGGCAACAAATAAAAACATCAGTGTGTTGTCAATATTCTTCTCAGCACAAACCTAAAACACAGCCTCATGCTGCCTACTGTGAAGAAACTTAACTCTAGCACACCTCTGCAGAGGACCCCACATGGATAGAGGAGCTTGGCCACCCCACAAGGAAGACCCCTGAGAGATGCTGAGGAGTCCAGGTCCATGGAAGAAATGAGATACTGGGTCCCCAGGGATTCAGTGTCACAGGTCCATGGAGGAGGTGGGCAACTGAATCCCCAGGGCTTCAGGGTCCCAAGTCCATGGAGATGGGTCCTCAGGGCTGTGCTGCCCCACAGTACACTACTGGGTCTGTCTCTTGCTGGCCCCTCATGGGGTTTCACGGGCGTGCCAAGCAGAAGAGGAGCTGTGAAGTTGAGCAAGAGCTTGAGCCCATGTCACTCACGGCCCCACCTGTCACCCTCTCCACTGTGCCGCTCTGAGCTGGAGACTCACTCTGCTGCAGGGCAGGGGGTTTGGAGGTGTTTCTAGTGTGGGCTGGGGACAACTGCTGTGCAATTCCTTGCAAGCAGCCAGGGGTGCATCTCTCCTTCCTCAGGGACCCACTAAAAGCCACCACTGGAGCAAGTTCCTGGGCAGGACAGCCCACTGGCTGAGTGCCCCCAGCCCACCTTACCTTGACCCCAGATCTCTCCAGTATTTCAACGCCAGAGAAATGCCAGCACACCTTGGACTCACCCCAGCGCAACTGCCGCCGGGTTACTCGTGCTGACATGGAGCAGGTGAAAAGGTGCCGAGCCAGCCCTGGCCATCCCCTGCCCAACCCGATGCCAGGCAGCTCTGCTGCCCGCGTGCGCCCTGCAGCCCTTCCACAACAGCCGCCCGCCCCAGGACACGGAGCCAGGGCAACGCGGTGCCTCTCCACCACTGCGTCCCCACGGGCGTCCCTTGTCCTCCCACACCTCAGCCCAATGTTTTGCCCAGAAGTTTTTTGAATAACGGCACTTTGTAGCAGGACAAGGGGAGCTTTTGTTAGTCCCGGGCAGCTGTCACAGAGCCTGCCCGAAACACAGTCACCCTTGGCAACACCACTTGGGGCTGGAGCAGCCAAAACGAGTTATTCGCATCTCCGGGCTGCACTTGGCCCTGAAACCCAGACGGTTAAAGATAGCTGCGGGAGAGAGGGGAGGCGAAGGAGAGAGGTGGCTACAGACAGCCGGAGCGAGGGACAGGTTGTGAAATGGGGAGAAACAGGAGGAAGGAAAG
>NW_010239363.1:0-9137 GCF_000690775.1 Eurypyga helias
TCATGGCCAGCTTCTCACCCCCCAGTATCCCCAGTTCCTTTTCCTCAGGGCTGTTTTTAAGACATTATATTCTGTAGTTCCACTCTTAAGAATCATAGAATCATTTGGGTTGGAGGGGGCCTTAAAGATCATCTAGGTCCAACCAAGAGAATATAATTGGTCTTAACTGATCCGACAATAGGGTGAGGCTTTGTGCGGTGGTAGGTACCACACAAACTCAGAAGAAGGTATTGATTGAGAGTTTTAAAGACAGGCCATAACCAGCAATAGCCAAATGAACCCATGCTGGACAGTAAGAAGGTAATGTGTATTTTCAGTCTGCACCAATTTATATTAAGTCCCTGTCCTACTTTTTTTTCCTTCTTTTAATCTTCGGAAATACCTAAGAACAGTTTGTATATTGGCCGATTTTGATAGATTTTCTCTCTGTGCTCCCAAGGAACGTTGGTATCACCATTACTTAAACCTCTTATAAAGCAACACAGTTGCACAAGACAGCAGTTATTTTTTCTCATTTTCTTCAGGCTTTGTCTTCACAGTGCATTCTGATGGTTAGTCAAGAAATGACATAATTAATGTGACTTCACTGTGATTGCAGCCCTGTTCTGGAAGCTAGAAAGTTGTGTGTCCCCATGACAATTTATGTAACGATGACAGCACGTGCGTTGGGACTGTTTTCTGCCTACAGATACACTCTGATGGTAGGAATTTTAACAGATGGGTTCTTTTCAGTTGGACAGGATGCTGTGGGAAGAACGCAATGGAAAACGTCCCGTGGTTGCATTTTGTAGAAAGATTTGGCTTTTTCATTAAAAGCCAGCCGTATCCTGGGCTGTGTCAGAAGTGTGGCCAGGGGGGCAAGGGAGGAGATTCTGCCCCTGTACTCTGCTCTGGTGAGACCCCCCCTGGAGTGCTGCGTCCAGCTGTGGAGCCCTCAACATCAGAAGGATATAGACCGGTTGGAGCGAGTCCAGAGGAGGCCACGGAGATGCTCAGAGGGCTGGAGCCCCTCTGCTATGATGAAAGGCTGAGAGAGTTGGGCTTGTTCAGCCTGGAGAAGGGAAGGCTCCAGGGAGACCTTATTGCAGCCTTCCAGTACCTGAAGGGGCTACAAGGAAGCTGGCGGGGACTTTTTACAAGGGCCTGTAGTGACAGGACAAGGGGTAACGGGTTTAAATTCAAAGTGGGGAGGTTTAGATTAGATATCAGGAAGAAGTTCTTCCTGGAGAGGGTGGGGAGGCCCTGGGACAGGTTGCCCAGAGAAGCTGTGGATGCCCCACCCCTGGAAGTGTCCAAGGCCAGGCTGGATGAGGCTTGGAGCAACCTGGTCTAGTGGAAGGTGTCCCTGCCCATGGCAGGGGGGGTGGAACTAGATGATCTTTAAGGTCCCTTCCAACCCAAACCATTCTGTGATTCTATAAGATGAAAAACACTGCCCTGCTGGAGAAATAAAAGAAATAGATTATTTACAGTTGCTATGTTATGATCCAAAAATAATATTTGAAAGACCACAGTATGCTGTATTTCTGTGCTGTCAAAGAATCTTGTGTTATCTGACATTCCTCAGATTGTAATCTCATCAATCATAATGTGAGATTTTCATAGTGTCCTACTGAATAACCCACTGGCAATTTATGACATGTCTCAGTTACACAAGCACTAAAAGGAGTCAGGTTGGTATGACTGTTATTGGAGGGTGTGAAGCTAAGCCTGAATCCTCAGAGGTATTTAGCTGTCTAAATCCCATTGATTTTAATGCAAATCAAATACGTAAATGTCCCTTGTGAATGTCTGTCATTGTCCCCAGGCTCCTCGATTGCCTGTCTTCCTGAAATACCAAAGTGCTGTGTTATTGTGATCACTCCTTCCAACAAAATTCAGACAAAGAAGGTTGTGGTTATGGTTGCGGAAGCCCTAACACCTCATGAGACAAATTACAGCTTCCTGCTAGTTTGTAACTATTGAATTCTCTTTTTTCTTTTCCAGCCCTTTCATCCGATGGTGAATTTGGAATGCTCCAGAGATTTTCGGCCATTTCTTTGTGCCCTCTACGCTCCTGTGTGCATGGAGTACGGCCGTGTCACCCTCCCGTGTCGCAGACTCTGTCAAAGGGCGTACAGCGAGTGCTCCAAGCTCATGGAGATGTTTGGGGTCTCTTGGCCTGAGGATATGGAGTGCAGCAGGTGAGCAAATCTCTTTTTTTCAGAACCTCAGGATAAAATTTTAGCACGATCTAGGATGTTTTATGATCTGAAAGAGACGTTTTAAATGTGTTCATTGCGAGTGCCCCTATTTTCCTTTCCATTTCTGTAACAGCCTGTTTCCTGGGGTGGAAACTGCGTTCATATTTCTCTCATACGCCCAAGAGATAAGTTAAAAATTTCTGTGGGTAATTACCATTAATATTAACGGCACATGCATATTCTTAAATGAATGCATATACCCATCCATTTCTCTTCTTTGTCATTTATGCTGACCTGGTTTTCTCTCCTGTGCCGAAGTTTAATAGGTGAGACTGCTATAAATTTCTCTTGAGAGTGAGATGAAATTGCGTACACTAGAGATTAATAGTCTCTTTTTCTGAAGGGGGAGCTGGCTGTTTGTGATGAGTATATAGAATCTCAGAGCTCTGTTTTCAGAACATCTACTGCTTGTTGAGCTTGTGTGCACACACGTTTTCAGCTTTACGTTACACCAATAACGTTAATAGAAAAGATTTCAATGATGTTCCACTCTATTTGGTACAGAATACACATGAAATGGAAAACAAGATCTTTATGCTTTCATTTTTTTTTTTGGAAGTGACTCCAACAGCTCATAAAATCAGGAGCACAAACAGGAACATAGTCACTCTTACAGTTGGATTGGAGAGAATGAAAAGGCTGGGGGCTGATCGTACAGGCTGGGGGCTGAGCTGTTGGAGGGCAGCTCTGGGAAAAGGACCTTGGAGTCCCAGTGGACAACAGGATGACCATGAGCCAACAGTGTGCCCTCATGGCCAAGAAGGCCAATGGCATCCTGGGGTGCATTAGATAGAGAGTAGCCAGCAGGTCGAGGGGAGTTATCCTCCCCATGTACGCTGCGCTGGTGGGGCCTCCCCTGGAGTGTTGTGTCCAGTTCTGGGCTCCTCAGCTCAAGAAGGACCAGGAGCTACTGGAGAGGGTCCAGGGCAGGGCCAGTACCGTGATGAAGGGCCTGGAGCACCTTCCACATGAGGAAAGGCTGAGAGAGCTGGGGCTGTTCAGCGGGAGAAGAGGAGGCTGAGGGAGGATCTTATCAATGCTTATCAATATCTGAAGGGTGGGTGTCAGGAGGATGGGGCCAGGCTCTTCTCAGTGGTGCCCAGTGACAGGACGAGGGGCAATGGCCATAAACTGGAAACAGAAGGTTCAACCTGACCATGAGGAAACCCTTCTTCCCGGTGAGGGTGACAGAGCCCTGAACAGGCTGCCCAGGATGGGGGGAGTCTCCTTCCCTGGAGAATTTCCAAAGCCCCTGGACTTGTTCCTGTGTGATCTAGTCTGGGGGATCCTGCTCGGGCAGGGGCGTTGGACTAGATGATCTCTAGAGGTCCCTTCCAACCCCCTCCACTCTGTGAATCTGTGAAAAACAAAACTTCTTTTAGCAAAAGAGTAAGTCAGAGGATGATGCTTCTAGGTCCTGATAATGTGGATCAAAGATGGCTCTAATTTCATACTCCAAACAGATGCCTTGGCCCTTTGGGTCCTCTCATTTCCTCTGTAAGGCCCAGGTAGTGAAGTTTCCAAACCAGAGGTAAAACTGGTGAAACTTTGCCGGTGCTGAGTTAGTGCTGTTGTGCCACAACATGGACTGTGGCAGTGGAACAGGCATGTTTGGCTTGTGCTGCACTCACTGAGGTGATAACATATAGCAGAGGGAGGAACTGGGACAGCTATGCATGGAATCCCTCACGTCTCTCCTTCAAAACTTCAGACTGCACCTCCAGCAGTCCTCAGCCTCCAGTAAGAGCTTTCCTTAATTACTGAAATATCTTATCATGTCAATTATTAATGCTAGTAGCAGTGCTAGGTTGGATTTTTGGTCTAACCAGCTCACCGTCCTGTCTGATAGCAGTTAGTACAGTTGCTTAGGGAAAGGTTTTAAAATGTTCTGTAAAATCATGCTTCCTTGGGCACATAGTCTCAGTTTTCTAAATTTATAGACTTCCTGGGATGGATTTTGTATCCTCACCTTTCTGCTTAAAGCCCCAGAGGGCCCCTCGCCCATTTATTTCTCTGTTTTGTCTTTAAACCTGTTTTATAGTTTCAACATCCTCTGCATTCTGGGACAGTAATGATTTGTAGAGTTTGTGTATAGTGTGGTTTTTCATGGATTACCCAATATTCGGATTGTCTTTGGTTTTGCTCCAGTTAGTGTGTCTGAAGTCAGACATGAATAAGGTTACGAGTCTTTGCAAAGTATGTACGTATTTCTTGTAAATAAATCTTTTTCTTACTTTTTAGATTCCCGGATTGTGATGAGCCATATCCTCGTCTTGTTGACCTCAATTTAGCTGGGGAGCCCACAGAAGAGACCCCAGTGGCAGTACAGAGGGATTATGGTTTTTGGTGTCCTCGGGAGTTGAAAATAGACCCTGATCTGGGTTACTCTTTCCTGAGGGTGCGGGACTGTTCCCCTCCTTGCCCAAACATGTACTTTCGGCGTGAAGAGCTCTCCTTTGCTCGCTACTTCATTGGAGTGATTTCCATCATCTGCCTCTCCGCTACCTTGTTTACTTTTTTGACTTTTCTGATCGATGTCACAAGATTTCGCTACCCAGAAAGACCGATAATATTTTACGCTGTCTGTTACATGATGGTGTCGTTAATTTTCTTCATTGGCTTTCTGCTTGAAGACCGAGTAGCGTGTAACGCATCCAGCCCTGCCCAGTACAAGGCTTCCACCGTGACACAGGGCTCTCACAACAAAGCCTGCACCATGCTCTTCATGGTGCTCTATTTCTTTACCATGGCTGGCAGTGTCTGGTGGGTCATTCTTACCATCACATGGTTTTTGGCAGCTGTGCCAAAATGGGGCAGTGAAGCCATCGAGAAGAAAGCCTTGCTCTTCCACGCCAGCGCCTGGGGCATTCCAGGAACTCTAACCATCATCCTCTTAGCAATGAATAAAATTGAAGGTGACAATATTAGCGGCGTATGTTTTGTTGGCCTCTATGATGTGGATGCATTAAGATACTTTGTACTTGCACCTCTCTGCCTGTATGTTGTTGTTGGAGTTTCCCTCCTGCTAGCTGGCATTATCTCTCTCAATCGGGTTCGCATTGAAATCCCATTAGAAAAAGAGAACCAGGACAAACTGGTGAAGTTCATGATCCGGATTGGCGTGTTCAGTGTTCTCTACCTCGTGCCACTGTTGGTTGTAATTGGCTGCTATTTCTATGAGCAGGCTTACCGAGGTGTGTGGGAGACGACGTGGATTCAAGAACGCTGCAGAGAATATCACATCCCGTGTCCCTACCAGGTGAGGAAACCGCTATGACGTATTTCAGGAGTGCTGGATGATGAGGGGCTATGTTAAGACTTCGTTGTCATCCTTAACTGAAAGTGCTGCTATTCCTACAACAGGAGGTTGTTGCCATACTTAGATTATTTGTAGAATGCATTAGGCCGTCTGCACAACGAGGTATTATTGGAAAATTGGAGGTTTGCATCAGCTGCTTAGTGTTTTTTTGTGGAGTTTCTGGGCTGTGCGGGACCTAGACAGGATATGAAGATGCTATTTTAAACCAGCTTCCAGAGCAGGACTTAAGGAGTTTATTTTTGGGCATTAGAGACGTGTTTGAAGTTTTGCTCTGAAGGAATTTTGGCATTTAAACTGAGTTGTCATCAGCCTCTTTTTGTCGTTCTTCTGTAACAGTTTCGTTGCTTTGATTAGCCTAGAGGGTTTGTGCTCATTTTAGAGCAGTCTGTGCATGTGTCAGAAGCGTCTGTATAAAATCTGACTTGAAGTGTCTTCTGACAAAAAAACAGAGCTTACAACTCATCCATTTTGGGGTTTTTTTTCAAGAAAATCCCATTTACCTGCTCATCTGTTTGCGTTACCATGGAAACAGACGCCTGTAAGAGCACTAGGTGTCAAACTGCCCGCTGTTTACTTCAGCATTGTACTACTGCAGTTGCAAGGAGTATTGCAAGCATGAATTACTTTAATCCCACTTTCTTTCTTCAGCCAAAGTGGCAAATTGGGGTGTTTTTTTGAATGATATTGCTGAGATATTTTCTGCCATTTATTTGAAAGCAACTTTATTTGCGGGAGTTTGTAGAGCAGGCATCTGTCATAGAGCTGCGCACGCAGGGGTATTAAACAAAGGTATTTTGGCTCTGACGCTGTTAAAACACCAGCTGGATCATCAAAGCTCAGATCTTAGTGCAATAAAATATCACTGAAATGTTTGGCTTAGTTTATATAGTTTGATAATAATCCTTTCATTACCTTTTAACCCGTTTTATTGTTTTTTCTGTTGGACTTTATTAGGGTGTGACTCTTCCGTCCAGCGCGTGAGCGTTCTCGTGGCAGGAAATATCTGTCGGCGGGTGCGTTCGGTTTCATTTGCTCGACTGAGTCTTCGTTGCTGCAGGTTTTAATACGTTAAACTGACCGGTGCTTAAAAAGAGAGAAAAAGAGGGACATGCAGGTTTCTCCCCGTCAAGTGCAAATACCCACCGTATAGCAATCTAAAATTTGTGGAAGAATCTCTAAAATTAAAAGGATATTGCTTTCTCAAAATGCTGAAGAAAACCGATCTTAAACTTTGACACTTCCGATGTCTCAGGGCTAAAATCCTGGCCAGTGGAATAACGAAAACATGTAGTAAAATGCTCCTCAGATCTCTCGAAAACCGTTACCATAATGGCTCAGCGGGAGTCAAAAGAACAATAATGGTTTCATTCACATCAAATTGGGTTGAAGGACCCGTAGACCCTAGGGAGCATTAGAAGGGTTTTTCTTCTAACCCACCACATTTGCTTTCTTAAACTAAACATGCTTCCCTAATTAAACTGTCCAGACTTAGAACTGAAACAGATTTCCGAAGCTGTGGAGAAAAATAATTTTATCCTTCATTCATGCTTGTAACATGTAGTATTGAATTAGGGGGAAATGTAAAGCTTTGTGGAGAGCATCACTCATTTGCAAAGTAAGACCATATTTTTTCTAAGCCTTGATGTTATTTAGTTTAGCTTCAATTATTTGAATAGCAGTTTCTGAGGTTAGACTGTTTTAAATGGAGAGCTGGAGTTAGAGTTGGAAGGAACCTAAAAGTGTGCGTAGGCAAACTTTTTCCGACACCAGCAAATCAGAGGTTAAAAATTCATTAGTCCTTTCAACCGTTGCATCATCTTTGCCATCAGAGGATGATGCCACAGTAACTCATTCTGGAAAACTGCTAATGGGGGAGTTGGAGTATGCAGCTGCTACAGGCATGGCTCCCTGCCTCCCTCCGGTGTGGCTGCTTCACGCCGGAGATACCGTGGGGTTAATCATTTCCTGTGGATTCTCCTGGCTGCTGCTAAACCCAAGAGGGGCAGCTGGTGTTGAGGTGAAAAATGGGCATTGCCTTTCGGTGACTACCCAGAGGGCTAAATACTCCCAAAAAATGGGAAGCAACAAGACACCTTTATGCTTCCATCTTGATTTCTGGCTACGTGGGTGTTTCCTGGGTTGCCCTGACGTCTTATTATTCTGGTTATTTGTCAGATCCAGGAGGCGTCTGTTGCTTTTCTTGGGAAATAAAAACTTTTTCTGCCCCAAAGACAGGAAATCAATATCCCAATATTCCCTCTTCTTGAGGAGTAAGTGCAGGGTGAAAGGGAGCTCATGTTACCTTGCCCTCGGTATCCTCAACTCCAAGTTTCTGGGAGAGACTAGGAAGGAGGGAAGGGGTTTGTAAAAGCCGGCAGCAGCTCTCTCCCCGTGAGCACATCCCTGTCCTCTGTTTTCCGTAGCGTCACGGGCTGCTGCAGTGCAGGCAGTAGCTTTAACCTGTTGCCTGGGCAGCAACAGGAGGTAAAACAGGCAGCAGTGGCCCCTCTCGTACCATGGCTGCGAGCCATGAGCTCTGAGACGAACCATCGGAAGGTAAGCGTCGGGAATATTGTTTCCTTGAGTCTCCTTTAGTAAGGAAAAAGCAACTGCTGCATTGAGAGGTGAAGTTTGTTTACAGTATAGGCAAGGTAGCTAATAGGATTAAGCAATTTAGTTGCATTTTCCCCACCACAGGGGAAAGGCTTTGGGATGCCAACTTAGACAGGCAGCTCGGGGGGTTGCATTGTGTATCAGCATGGACAGATCTCTTAATTTGGTTAAAAACTTCAAGGTTGCTGTATTAGAGCATCCTTCTTTCAACGTGAATAATGGCAAATTGACTAGAGTGTTACCACAACCAATTATTGTATCTCATTATTTCTGTTTGCAGTGATGTAATCTTTCCAGTCAGTATTACTTCTCGGTGCAATATCTGCTCACAGCGACCTAAAAATGGCTTAACCCATCCACCTCCATTTTCACTGAGGTTGGGGCATTTTTCTTCTTCTGGAGGGGGGAACAGTGCCTTTGTCACCTGCTTTCAGCACAGTAATATTCAAACGAGGAGCTGACTTTTATGTTGGTATCCCACTTGTCACTCCTTGCCTTAAAAAATGGATTTATGCTTGGCCTGAAAAACTGGATGAATGTTTTTGTGCAAGGGGAGTTCATGTGGTGGAAAACAAGATTGATTTTCACTGGCTATAGAGCCTGGTACCCCCATCATAAATGTATTTTAACTGCACTGTGTGCATTACATTCCCTGCCCATGGCAGGGGGGTTGGAACTAGATGATCTTTAAGGTCCCTTCCAACCCATTCTAACCATTCTATGATTACGTGTTCTTCAGGTCAGACTTTTATCTCATATATAATAATTTTTATGAGCGTATAGGGCAATTTTACATCAAGGTAAAATGCAGAAATGAAGGGATAAAAGAAAAGCATGACACAATCCCATCATACGATAATCACACCTAGTCATCTCTTTGGTTGGAAAGACACAACGCTGCTGCTCCTCCTTCTGCTTCTGTTTGTAACGGTGGTGGTTCTAGCGATATGGTATCGTCGTTC
>NW_010239364.1:0-44539 GCF_000690775.1 Eurypyga helias
GCCGGCGCTGCTGGGGCCTGCCCTGCAGCCCGCCCCTCCCCGCCCTGCCGCTGCACCCCCGTGCCCAGAGCGAGGGACGGTAGCAGACTTGACAGTTACACATCTACAGCGCTTATCGTTTCCAGGAAAAGCCATCCGGTAAGAGTACTTCCTCCACCAGTGTGGCATAATTTGCTTCCTGATCTAGTGTAGTGATAGAGAGGAGATAACGAATAGGTTATGTAAATGGTCAAAGCAAAGATGCAAAAGGTGTTCAGCGTAAAGTCACTGTCCTTGGAAATGAAGTTCAAGCCATCGCTCCTCAGAGTCCATAAACTGCACGTTTGCCCTACCCATGCACAGAGGCCTGTCAACTTCAAACTTAGACTTCTAAGACAAGATGTGCAGCAAGCTTTTGGAAAGATTTGCACAGTCATTCCAAATAACACATTACCCCTAGAGAGAACGGGAGTCCTCGTTGACTCTGGTTTGAATCACAAGAATGAAATAGTCCATTGTGTCAGATGCCTCAGCTCTGGAGTGAAGATGATGGTAACTTCTCTCTGACAGGATAAGGTAAAAGAGAAAATAACTTTTTACAGTAGTCCTGTTTCAGATGCTCAACTCACTTCAGGCTGATTTTAAGTGTGGGTTGGGGCAGGGGGGAGTTAATCTGCTGTTTCCATATTACAGTGTGGACAACAAAAAAGTTATCTCCAGTTCCACCGGGTTACTCACTGGTATCATTGAGTGACTTGAATCAGGCTTCTGAGCGGAATGCTGTCCCAGTACAGCTTATGTACAAGTGCACGTAAAACTTGGATGGTACTTAACGATTAAGAAAGCAAATCGTATGTCTGGGCTTTGATTTTTAAAAACATTCTCTTTAAAAGTTGAGCTGATGAACCAAATGTGAGCTGACATCTCACTGAAGACAATGAGAACATTGCTGTATAGGTGAACTTACAGCATCTTCTGCTGATTGTTACAAATATCTGAGGCTGATGTGCAACTAAATATTTTATGTTTCATATAGCTCTTTCTCAAGTTACGTATCATGTTTGCCCTGAAGGTGTTTGGGCGGAGGAAATGTGAGAAACCTGGAAAACAATTTCAAATCCTTTTATCCCCTATGTTTTACTAGAAGCCTGAAACACATTTCAGGTGAATCTGAATCGATAGCTGTAGGCATGAACCCCAGGGTAGAGATTCCCATTTGTTAATGAGGTTCCGGAAGCGGACAGCTTTCTGTGCTGGCTGCTCTTTGTAGAGGATGCACGGACTACTTTCAAAAGCTGTGGGTTTAAGCTACAATTACCATGTTATCTATAACAACTATATCCTACTTCTTTGCTTCAGGAGGAAGAGATGAAAAACATGGTATGTCTTAAAGCAAGACACACTCCATACATAACTCCATAACACACCTGGAAGGAAAAGCACCTGGCTGAGTCAGGGCCCAGTGGCAGTGAGCTTGGAAGCAAAACTGCAGTAGTCACAGAATTTTAAAGCAAAAAGACACAAGAGAAACAACCTTTTTGTACTGTGTGTTGCTCCTTTCTGTTCTTTTCCCCTACAGTCATGGAGACTAGCATACTTCCTACTGTCTGCATTATCCTGCTACCGCCTGTTCCTCTCTTGCCCAGCACTGTGTATCAGACCAGCTGGGAATCGGAGCCTTACCGAGTGTGTTACAATAAACTTCAGAAAAGGGAAACATCCCTTCTCTTTCCATGTAAATCAAGTGTAGCATATCTCCATTCTTGCATGTTAAAGGATTGTTTTGTTATGTTCCCCATATTGAAATCTATTTTTATCAGTGTATGCTAAAGGAATAGCATACAATTTCAAAACCCTCTCTGGGGGATCAAAGTTGGATTTTCATATGCTGGTGAACTCCTTGAATGTAAAGGCTGCTGACCTCTCATGAATGGACCTTGAAAGTGAGACAGGCTAGCTGTTTGCATTTCATTCAGCTTCAGATATCAACATAGTCTGTAGCCAGACTGAAAAGCAGAGCAGATTTTACAGTTTTTTTGCCAATCCTTGTATTGGTAACGATTTAACAGCCAATAAGATTTTTGTCTTTGGAATGTTCAAAAGAAGAACCAGTTGTGCTGTGCTAAACATCTGCGTGTGCCAAATGAGTTTAAAACAGTCTTTCGAATACCTCTGGTTTCCATCCTCTGACTGAAGCTGGCTGCAGTTAATTGCTGGTTTTTTTCTGGTTTTTTTTCAGTTTAGTTCTGTTCATCCTGATTGCTCACCTTCCCTCTTCTGACCTGCACTGCACAGCACAAATACTAGTTCAGTCTTGACTACGTTTTCCTGTATTCAGAAGAGATGGATTTGTGTAATGGTGAGCTACCAGCACTCTAAACGCAAGATTGTTTTTAACCCTGTGTGTGGGACTAAGCAGCTGGACTGCTTGGCAGAGAGCTGGGACATGCTCGTGGAAGACCCTGCCTTGCTATGCATGTACTGCTCTGGGAGACAGTCCATCTGCTCACAGTTTCTGATGCCAGCGGAGTTCAGTTGGAGCTGAGCTTCAGTCTGGTCCCCAGCCTGCTCTTCTGCTGCTTCCTAGATAACCTGTCAGCTGCTGAAGTAGAGCAATCTTTCAGACTGGGTTCTGCAGCTTTCTGACAGACCTGTTTTCCCCCGTCCCTAGTTCCTGACATCAGTGACTGTACCATGTATTGCTTAAGGGTCCGTCAGCTATGGGAGTGGGACCTGGACAGCAAGGACTCCTGCAGGTGTCTGCAGCAATGGGCTGTGCAGTTCTTGCAGATAACTTAAATAGAACGTACACAGGTGATTCTAAATGTGGGAAAAGGTTCTTCGGATGACTCAGAATAATACCATCTTTGTGATTACTGTTTACAGAAGCTGGAGTGGCTCTGATCCTATTTAGTAGTTACTAAACTTTGAACCTGTATTTTCTTCTGTATGTTTTTTTCCTGTACTTTTTCTTTTCTAGCCTACCTTGACCCTTCTCTTTTCTGTCCTTTTCTTACCCTACTCTGCAGCTGATGGAGCAGAAATTAACTCTGCCTCATTACACAGTGACCTAGAAAGGCAATAGCTTGCATCAGCAAATCAGTACCACCTGCACATCTGCCTAAAATAGATTAATGAATTTATTAAAGTTTTGAGGAAGGGATTGTTCTGCTTTCGCTGTTGCATCCTTTATTTTTCATTATAGGTCAGTGCATAAATGCTCTTTTTTCATAACAAAAAAGATTATTTTAAGTCAAAACACACAGATTTATGCTTATGCTGCCCATTCTGCATAACTGAATGCAACTGTAAAGTTGAACTGGGCCTATAGATCATGGTATAAGAGGACACATGGAGACAAAAAGACACATCTGATTTTCAGGAAAATCAAGTGGTCTTGGTTGGTTTAACTTGCTACCTGACTTGTTCAGATTCACCGTAAGTGGCACCATGTACCTGCTTCTCATCCTAATTTATGCTCTGTATCCACTATTATGTGTGGTCTGTTTTCGTCGTGCCTTTTGTAACACAGAACTAAGTTCTGAAGGCCCCACATTCCTGTTAATCCTTGTCAGTGTCACAGGGTTTAGAGCCAGAGCCTCTCCTGAATATAAGAGGACAGTAAGTGGAGATGGAAGGAATTTGGTGGGGAGGAAGAGGACCATGTTGATGAAAGCACAAGTAGAACCAACCTACTGTGTTAAATAATTGGATAAATAATACTCAAGGATGCTTCTATTCCAAATGTACTACAAACACTTGCTCCTTTCTGAAGAAAAGAGATAAATTAAAATCCATTGTGTTGCTTAACAATCATAGCTTAGGTAGGTAAGTTGCAAACTATTTTGAAAAACTTACTTATTATTAAAAGCCTTGCTTTTCCTGTACAGTAAGGAGTCAGAGAGCTGACTGGAAAGGCTGATTTTGAGAGGAACACTTAATCAGCTGTTGATTTTCTTAAAAAATTGTAAAGCTCATGAGCATAACTCTGTTTCAGTAACTTCTACCATACTTCTGAACCGGTGGAGCTGTCAGCCCGTGACCACTGGTGCACTCTTATGAAGTTTTACAGGACTTTTAGAAACAGCCCCAAAAAAACCCAACAACCTCCCCACTCCCCCCCAAAAAAAACCCAAAACTATTACACTTCTGCTTGGGTGTGTGCATATGTATGCACGCAGAGCTGATCCTATTCAGTGAGTGGTAGCTGAGCTGGATTAGGTGCCAAAATGAGTTGAACCGTTTACTAGCTTCCCAGGAATGTTAGGCTGTGACTTCCGCATGCTAACAGCTCACCTGCCTCCCAGGCCTGAGCTTGCTCCATCTGCATGGCGCGGTGTTGCGCCATAAAGGCCAACCTTCAGGATATAGTTTCTAACCTAATTTCCTGGGGTAGAACAATTAAGGATTTCTTCCTGCCCTGCCCAGTATCACAGCTGCCTGTTAACAGCCTTGTGCCAATACACCTGCTTTCTGGAGCTGAGCACAAACAAAAGCAAGCTAAAAATTCCCTAGGGAGGAATTCCCCAGGGAGAGCTGGGGGTGATAACTGAGGATTATTTGCAGCCAGGGCATGTTAGTGTTTCTCCTTCACCTCACTCCTTTTACAAATGCATGTGAAGAACTGAAGCAGCGGTGAACCGTAGGGTTGGCTTGGATCTGTTTTATACCCGCTTTGCTACCTAGCTTGGCTGGCTGTGCCTGCAGCACAACTCACTCAGCAGTGTCTGTTCAAGTTAAAGCAAGCTAGTAACAGTTTCCTGATTGTGGAGAGGAAAGGGAACTAAGCTTCCTCAATTTATTCTGAAAAATTCAAGGAGGTCCTGTCACAGAGGTTAATCCCCAAAATGCTTCAAATAGGAGGCAACAAGTTAATCTTCATAAAAGTGTTCTGCTGTATGTTTAGTGTGGGCAGTGAGCAAACCACTTGCAAAGGCAAGGAGCCAAGAGCTGCTAGAGCAGCTTTAACGACACTGTAAAGTCTCAACCTTTGCTTTATACCACAGGTTCTGTTTTACTGAAAGTTCCATTTTGCTTAAATCCCAGCTAGGGGAAAGGCAGTTGTGTTGTGTGTGCATTACTCCAAGCAACAGTGAGGATCACTTGCAGCAACAGTGTGACTCAACACAAGATCTGTCATTTTGAAAGGCCAAGAGTACGTTTTAGTCATCTTAACAATCCCACTTGGCTTCCAGACAGCCAGCTGGTTACAGAAGGCTCCGTGGTGGAGATATCCATCAGCTGGCCAGGCTCATCTGAGCTGGTTGGCTGCTGCAGACCAAGTCTAAGTATAAACAAAAGCCAGCAAACTCTGTTTACCTTTTCTGTCTAACAACCAAGCCAAAGCCTCACATACTCAGATGTTCCAGTTCTACCTGAAATGGGAACCCAAAAGTGAAAACGAAATGCTGTCAAAGGCTGACTTCCCCATATGAACACGGGAATCATTAATGCTTTCCTTACCAAAGCACATAGCAGTAATTGTAGTATTTTCAAGTCCATCTACTGTAACTACACAAATATCAGAGTGATTCCTGTTGATACCATTTCTTAAGATTTTTCCCCTCTTTTTTCTAGACTGTTCTTCAGGGGATTATTTTGCTACCCATCCGTGCCATATGCATTGCATTCATTGTACTGCTAGCATGGCTCTGTGCATCAATTGCAACTTTCCGTCACCATGGAAAAGGATCTGTGCCACTTAAGGGATGGAGAAGGTAAATAGTGACCAATATTCATGAAAACTGTGCTTTTTTTTTTTAAATAACATAAAGCCAGCATCATCCCCCTTCCCCTGCTCCCCTCCCCTTTTTTCCTCTGTGAAATCCTAGTTTTGCCCATTTAGGTGAAGCAACAACAATAGTGGAGCATTTTAAATAGGTGGGTTTTCAATTGTCTTGAGGCTGAACGAAATCTGTATAAAAATCTTTATAGAACTTATTTTAGTACTAATACTAATAGGACTATTTTAGAAAAGAAACTCATTAAGTGCAGTATTTGGTAATATTACATAGGCTGAGCCTCTATGTAGCCTTTGTCTAATTTATGACAAAATTAGCTTTGACAGCTCCTCTCTTAGCTATGTTGCCCTTGAAAGAGTATTTTATAGCTGCCTTTGTGGGTTCTGGGTTTCAGTCACTCAGCTCTGACCTCAGAGTAATGAAGTTCCCTCCTAGTTGCAATGCACTGCGGCTGCACGCAGGAGGAGACAAGGAAGTGAGTTCTACCAAGGCTGAGAGAGTCCCATGAAGGGATATGTCCCCTGTTGAGGGAACATATTCCAGTAAGGGAACACTCTCATCAATTCTTTCTTGTTAAAACTGTAGTTAAAAAAACAGTACCAGAGTTAAATAAGTTCTTATAAAAAGGACACTGAATCTGCTAATTACCCACCCTCCCCTCACGGTAGTGTTATGCTACAGTGCTATAAGGTATGGCAAAAGAAGTAGCGTACTTTGAGGAGGGTTTAGTAAGATGCTGTACATTGCTTTATCTTTAAGATTATAATCTGGTTTGAACATGAGAAGGTGATGTTCCCTTCTCTACTTCTACTTCTTCCCCTTTAGCCCTGCACTCTCCCGGTGAGTAGTATTGCTACCCTGTGCCTGGCCCCCGTGCTGGTGAGAACTAGGAAATCTCTCGTAGGCTTCTGTTTCAAAGTACAAAAGAAGTACTAACTAAGATGGATAATATTTTTGTGTTTCTGTTTACAAGGAGGATGATCCAGACAACACTCTCATGCCTAACGCGTACCTTGTTCTTCATAATGGGTTTCCAAGTTAAAGTAAAAGGGAAAATAGCAAGTCTGCTGGAAGCCCCAATCTTTGTTGCAGCTCCTCATTCAAGCTTTTTTGATGCCATTATTTCTGCCCTAACTGGAATGCCATCAATAGTGTCTAGAGCAGAGAACCTGTCAGCTCCGGTATTTGGCAGTAAGTATTTATGAAAAAATAAAATGTTAGAAGTCAGCAGTTTGACATGAGGCCAAAAAGTCTGAACTCTGACACTGATTTAGGGGCAGACTTTTTAAATCCTTATGTTCCAAAGATATTGACAGATTATTTCCAGCGAAATCCCTGGAACAAGTTACTTTTGTGAATTTGTCAAAATGTCTAAAAGTATGCTGTTTCTTTTCAGATCTGAAATACAGTATCACTTTAAATGGGCTTTATGCTGAAAGCATGTTTTGGAACTGCTCAGGCTAGAGGCTTTCTCGTAAAATTCTCCCAGTAGGTAGCTTGAGAAATCTGTTCAGCTGCTGTCTTGGAACAGTCTGGCCCACAAATCTAGAACACGGATTAATGAAGGTTATTTCAAAACAGACCCAAGCTACAGCAATCTGGAAAATACCATATTTATAAGTTTAAACTCTCAGGCAAGGTTACAGATTTTTTTTTTTTTATGGGAGTCAAACTGGGAAAGAGCAAAAGAGAAATCATTCAAAAAGGAAATGCAGAGAATGAAAAAGATCAGATGATTCATGCTTCTATTATTTTCTTCTCCTTTTGGCACAAAAAAGAATCCCTGTTTGCATTATTCCTAGAATCAGCTGTAGACTTTCTGCTGGCTGTATGTCTCCTATCTCTATAGGACTCTTGAGAGAAAAAGCCAACACTTACCCAAAACTAAACTCGGCAGGCAACACCGAAAGTGCCTTCATAGGAAGTAAACTAACATAACACACTGACCTGACCTTGAAAGCATAGGAGTGGACACATCCTGATCGAGACTTCTGACATCTGATTTTTTTTTCCGTAATTCACATACGCACTGTGTGTGCTTTGTGATTGAAGAGGGACATCTTTCTTCTTCAGCATAGACTCAAACTACTTGTTGCTTGCAGTCTGCATGAGTTAGGTCTGAGTGTGGCTCATGAGCAGAGACCCGATCAGGTCTTCTCCTTAGCATTGTGTGGAAGACAACAGCAATATTAGCAGAATGTGTTTGGGTGAATTTAGCATGTTTATATCTACTGTAAAGCTCCTCAACTGGCGGTGTATATATATCTTCTGTGTCTTACTTCCCCTTTTGCAGAATGAGGACAATAATAATGCTCTTATCTCCTTAGTCTGAAAGCTGTTTGTGCAGTCTGCCTCTTAGTATGAGAATAACAAGCTTTTTGATACAAAGGAGCCTTGAACCCATGTTTTCTAAGCAGTAGTGTAAGACAATTTTTTTTTCTGTCTTTGACAGCAATTTTAAGTTCCCTTCAGCCTGTATCAGTTTCTCGTCAAGACCCTGATTCACGAAAGAATACAGTCACCGAGATAACTAAGCGGGCATTATCAAGAGGCCAGTGGCCACAGGTAATAGATATATTACTGCTATCCTGTCATCCTGTCACATACTCATATTGCAGTTCACTGTGCATCATCATGGCGTAAGTACCCAGCTGAGTAGAATTCTGTTGATGTGCCAGGATGAAGTCAGCGCTCACGTATATGACTGGTTTAGGAAAGGAAGATGAGAGGCTGGTGTCCAAAAAGTGTTGTCATGAGAAATGGGTCAGTTAAAATCCAGCCAGTACCAATTGCTGTTCCACAGTGCAGATGCTCCTGGCCTTCTCTTTCCCCTATGTAAGCTCATGTGTGAGAAGCTATTGCAGAGCTGTGCTCACAACGGTTCAGGGGTGAGCAGTTGATGGGATGAGCAACTCGGACTGCCCAAGCTCCAGCATGAACAGTACTTCAGCTTAAAACATCAGTTTCATGTGTGAAGAATAGCTGAGGTGAAACTCAGTTCAACCTTCAGGTTAATAATGCAGTAAAAGTGAGACTTTCAGATTGCTCTGAATTGTGGTAAGATTTTAATGCAGAAGCAGTAGTTACTGAGTCTGCCTGCTGTTTCCCATGGTCATTCTTCAGCAGCAAGCTGCTGTTGCGCATGAAGGCCTTGGATGGCCTTCCATCCTGAAGAGCTAATGGAGCAGGGGTTGCTGTGGAGGGAGAAAAACATTGAGGCAGCAACTCCGCTGCTCTTACGACAGGTAGAGGGCTGGGATGGAAATCACATCCTTTGCAAGAAGAAAAGCCTGGAACACTTGTGACTCTACTGATTTATTATTTATTTATGATTTACTAACAATTAGATTGCTAAACTGTTATGACTAAAGTGATTCCAGCAAAGCCCTGGTAGACCTAATCTCTGCTGAAAACAGCATGGAGAGGAAAGGGGAATTGACTTTACACCAATTCTGCACTTGGGGTAAAAACTAGATCTGTATTATGGCATAAGTAGTCTATGAGTCAGGTAATCTGGGAATCTCCAAGACTGAGTCAGCAGTACTACCTGGAGTGTCACTGGGTGATTCCTAGTCCTGTGCTCTGGCCACACCTTCCTTCTGTGTTTTTTGGGGGCGGGGGTTTGAGAAACGACCATGAGATGATGTCTGTCATGTCCTCTTCTGAGTGCCTGGGCTGCCATCTCAGCACAACAGAAAAGGAGGAGTAGCTGGATTCCCCATTCCCTCTGCCTAAAACCAAAACCCAACAGGCTGGGCAGTGCTTGTGCTTGTTAATAGCATGAGGTTCTGATCAGGGCTTCTCCCAATCCTGGACCGGAACAAGGGGGAAGGAGGGAATGATTACTTAATCTTTGGTCAGTCGCTAATCCGTGTTCTGGGGCTTATGACATATGCTAACCAGAAACAGACCCATTGCGTCCATAGCACCAGCAAACAATATCTGGTTACAGAATGCATGGCCAAAGACTAACACTAAATCGCTGTGTGCCGCGCTCTGTCATGCTTCAGAACAGCCTGTGTCTCAGTTATGACCTAATGATGCCCTCTTTCATCTAACCGTGACCTGTTCATTCAGACTGAAGTGGGAGCACACCCTGAACACTCTTGATCCAGACCAGTTATTGTGCTGAGGTTTCTATGGAATGCTGCTTATGATCCTGTAGTGATAGGAGAAACAAAGCTTCCTTATATTCCACGGAGGGCTGGATCTGGTGTGTCACACGGCAGCTCACTGCGCATCTAATTTAGTATCTTGCAGACACTAATTTGGAAACCGCTTGGGTGTTTGGTGAGTCTGAGTCATTCGGGTTCAGAGGCCACGTAGTGGTGTGTGATGCCTTCAGAGCTCTGCATGGCAGATGCACATGCTCTGCCTTTTGCTGCTGCCCCTCAAGCTGTGCTCTTCTCGTCGCACCTGGCGTCTCAGCTGGTGCTGATAGCATCTGCCTGGAAAGCCTCGAGTACCTTAAGCACTCCGTGTCTGCCCAGACGCTTGATGTTTACATACCCAGCAGTTCAGTGAGGAGCTGCCAGCAGCGGAACAATTCTCATATCACTACCAACACTAAACATTTCAGATGAAAGACCTTTAGTACCATATTTCTGAACTGATAAAGGCTTTCCCCAGCACTCCTCTCTTACAAAGCATTTGTTACCAAATCAAGATGGCTCAGGTTAACAGGTTAGTATTACTGTGAGCATCCTTCAATTATTCTTTCCTTTTGAAACAATGATATTCTTGTGATGCAGTGTACCATGTCACAGCTTGCATAAAAAGTCAGCCTTTATGTAACTGATGCTGAAGTATAATCTTTTTATGAAATGTGTGTGTATATATGTATTTTTCTCTTTAAATCTAAGATACTGATTTTCCCAGAAGGCACCTGCACAAACCGATCTTGCCTGATCACATTTAAACAAGGTGAGAGATTTTGTGGTGATGTTATTGGAAAATAATGTGTGAAATGTTAATGTGGTAGTTCTAGTGAGGCCTATACTTCTGCAGGTACATCTTCCACAACAGCATTGTAGTAATGTCTTACATGAGTTAAGTTTCAGTGGCATTAAATCTATTATTTTGTATTAGTCAGCTTACTCTTCTGATTTTTGGTATTTTGTAGGATGCAAAATACCTGTGATGTATATGGTTAGCTGGTTGGGGTTTTTTTGGGGTACAGTTTTCATCTAATTTATTTACCCAGAAATTTGACTGTGATTATTATTGAACTACCAAAATACATGCTGCTTACTATGTTCTTTTAGCTCAGCTTACAGTCGTGCCATCTTAGATTCCTGTAAATTTTGCTATGCAGTTCTTAGCAACCAAGTTATGAAATCTCTTTGCATAGAGCTTATCAAAGCAGGTCAATAGATTATTTTTAACACAGAAAGGTACTTCATAGTATCACTGATCATGAGGTGGCTGTGCAGCACTTCAGTTAAAGCCATGTCGCTCTCCTTTATCTTAGTGTTGCGGTGTGTCATGGGTAGCAAAGTTCAGTACTACACGCTCAGATCCATATCACTTACGAAGATGATCTCAACAGAGAAGGGTTCAGGAAATGCTCAACAGCCTTGTGAGCATCTGATCTTTTGAAACGAGTGCCAGTCAGTGGGAAGACAACACACCGAAATTGAGCGTGAACAGTCCAGGAATCTTAGGAAGCTTCTTCCTTGAAACGGAGACCAACCCTTCTCTGTCCTGACATGCGCTAGTTGCACAGCTGATTTAAAAAAAAAAAGACACAAAACTAAAACCTAACCCCCCCAGCACCTCCCCCAAAAAAAACCCTAGCAAAAAAAACAAACCTAAATGAACATTTCCCATTCTCTCCTTTTTTAAAAATTTCTCCTTCCAGATACCATGTCTTACATGAATCACTTAAAAGTCCCAACTGCTGTATTAAGCTTGGTCTTAACAATCCATTCTCATCTGTGGTTGCAGGTGCCTTTGTTCCACGAGTCCCTGTACAACCTGTGTTGCTCCGATACCCCAATAAGCTGGTGAGCAGAACATTCTTTTATCACTAACTAGGAATATGGAAAACAAAATCTGGCGTTGTCACCGAAGAACCTATTGCCCTGAGCTGCAGCGTTGGAGAGCTTCTGGAAGCAGCCAGGCTTCCAAGTGTCACTGTGGTGTAGCTGCTATTCTAATTTTGAAAAATGTACTGCTGGGCTGCTGGGCTATGGTTAAATTAAGAGGGAGCATGGGGAAGTATTGCAGCGGAAGTTAGAAACTTCCGCAAAGCCACAGAGCCTGGACTTTGATGTCTGAAATGCACACAATTACCCTACTAGGCATCACTTGTTTAAGTTCAAAATACTCTTACTGCAACAGGGGTTGCAGAGTTCCTGAACAAAAGCAAAGCTGAGCCATGCAGCACCTCTAACACTCCCCCTGCTTCAGGCCCCTCAGAGGGCAGCTTTGCAGGTGGTTCTTCTCGTGCAACTTTCCCTTGTTTTGCCAAGTAAATGTTTGCACTTTCTGCCAAATACGGGGGTACGGAGGTTCGGCTCTGCTCACTGACAGGTGTGATGCTGGGACGGCGGTCTAGCAACTTTTGGTTTTATTATCTCATCATCCAGCAAACCCAGAAAAGACCAAAGTTTTCATTCCTAATGGTTTTTAAGGTGAAAACCAAGTGATTGTTATTGTTGTTATTTACAGAGATTCCTTTGTAAAATCCTTTTACAGATCAATTTCAAAACAGTGAAGTGAATGACTACCGGGGATTGGTATGGCATTTCACTGGTAGGATTTAGGGATCTGCAGTATATGGTGTAAAAATAAGATACAGGAAGTAATAAATGTAGAATAAGAAAAAAACAAGCAGAGCAAAAGCATGATAGATTGCCTGTGCAGAAATGTCCTTAGAAACTAAATCAAATATATTTGTGAGGGCGCCTTTCTAAAAGGACTGGCACAGTCCTCTGGCAAAGTCTTACTAGACTATTATTTTCCTACTTCTGTTGTTTGGATCAGAATGAATGATTTAAAGTACATAAGTAACTCTGTAAGTTTTATTCTCAGTTGTTGATCTTATCAAAAGCCTGCCATGCTTATTTCCAGATTTTTAAGACAAGGAATCCTAGTCGCCTTGACACTTTTATTTATTTTCACTAGATGACTATAAAACCATCATCTGCTTTTACTAAGCTTGTGCATGATTTATATTGTAACTTATCTGCTCTCTAACTTTCATCTGGTTTTGTCATACATTTCTGTGTTTTATTTTTTCCTCAGGATACTGTGACCTGGACATGGCAGGGCTATTCACTGTAAGTATCTTAATCCTAAGGAAAATTATGTACAGAATTTTTTTCGCCCACTGCTGAACAGTCTGCCAAAGATATTCCACTAAGACAACACACACGTTCATCTAGATCTGTTGTTGTGAGGGGAAATACTTGGGGATAATGCTGTCATGCAGTAGATTTCATATCTGAATGGCTGGAGAAAGGGTTGGCAGCGGGGAAGCATTATTTCCAGCTCTGCCACTGTTTTGTTTAATTTTCTCCTATGTTTTGCATGTTACACTAGAGCCAAAGAAAGGGTTGAAATTCTTTTTCTTTGGGGAACAGTCATAGTCATCAAAACCCATTAGATGTTTACCATTTCCTACCTGGTATACAAACAATAAAAAAGAAATGTGATCCCCTCTGTTTATCCTTCATCTGATTTTGAAGACTCATATGAGAGTAAATGAAGAAGATGGGCAAAACAAGTATCAAATTTCCCCATCTTTCTCCATTCTGACATCTAGAATTCTTCTTTAGATTTTTATTTTTGCCTTACTCAACGAAAGCAACTGCTCTGAGATCCCAGTGAAGAGGCTATATACATGGTATCTGACATTGAAATAATGAAAAATATTTCAATAAACCATTTAGGCAATGGATCTGGGTTTATTTCTCCACACAGGTGGCCTTCTAATATTCACAGATTGACAGAATGGTCAGGGTTGGAAGGGACCTCTAGAGATCATCTAGTCCAACCCCCCTGCCAGGGCAGGATCACCTAGAGTAGATCACACAGGAATATGCTGAAATATTTTATTAAAGTATTAAAAAACCTTCACAGCTGCACTGAAAATATGTCTGGAAGATACTTTTCACCTTAGAAACATTCATTAAGATGTGGATTTGCAAAGTCCATATACCACCTTTTCATGTGGGATGGGTAGTGTATCCAAGTACAGTAGTGCTGATTACTGTGTGACTTGAATTTTTAAGGAAACTAATATTGAGACGTGTCTGAACTAGTGGAGCAGGTCATATGCACCTTTTAAGCTATCAGTAGTTAATCCTACCACCTGCACACTTGTAGAATGGACGTTATGAAAGCTGATCCAGATGAAAATGTCCACCTCATGTAGCTTCCCAAGACCTTTTGCTGTTATTACTGCCGCTGGAACAGTTCTCAGTGTACTGAGAGTAACGAATATTGCAAATTCGGTAGCATGCTACAGATTTCCCTTATGAAGGGTTTATGCTGGCAGATTGAAATGGAGCTGTGTCTTCAGTTCTGAGGGATGGTGTAGGAATAGGTGAAGGAAGAAATGAAACCAGAGGTATTCTGTGGAAAGGAGGAGGCTTGCCTATTCACTAGAGACTAAGCCTGGTGGTTGGGTGATGAAGGCTGAGATCGAAACCTCTGAGAAGATGAAAGGAACAACTTGGCAAAGTCATGGAAAGAAAAAGAATGGATGGATGGGACAGAATCCAGAGATGGCTAAGAAAAATTACTGGAATCAGAAGAGGATCCCCCGTGCAAACCTGCAGACCACAAAATGCAGAACTGTCACTTTGTAAAACCTCGTGGATAATGTGGCCAGGGTGGGACAATACCGGCCTCCCTCTCAGCAACCTCCTGCCCCAGTTTCTGCTTTCGCTTACTACTTCTTTCTTACTTTTTTGCCGAACTGGGACCAGAACCTGATGTTATGTGTTAGAAAATCAAGCGTGAAGAGTTGATTCCTGTAGAAAGTAGAAGGGATCCCGTCGTTCTCCTGCCTTTTCCTTTTTGCTTTTTTGTTTCATCCAAAACAAGAACAGAAGAAAGGCTGCTTGAAGGTTTTCCGTTATAACTTTCCTGATCTAAAGAACAAATGTGCATTTCTGCTGAAAAATCACAGGGAAGAGAACAAGTCAGAGGTGGAAGCAATTATGCTTATCCTCTTCCACAGTTTCTTCCTCCCCTTACCTGTTGATACTAAAATTTGGGAGCTTTTCAAAAATCACTGAAGGTCACAAAGATACTGACACTCCATTAACACGTTTGTGTAAACGCTACTGGGGTTTGCAGAATGGCTAGCGAATACTAACAGATCCTTGCTTCAGTTCTGCACAAGGAAGTTACTGGTCCCATCTTGCAGATGAGAGAATAAAAGATGTAAAGCCACTTCTCAGAATCGAAGCTCTTAAAGCTTTAAAATCCAGTGTGTATTCACCTCTTCATACAGTAACATCAGTGGATTTTGCTGGCCAAGGAACTGTGTAGTGTTGTTAATATGCATGACAACAGACAAGGGGTTGCCTGCCCAGTCAGCAAGGAGCACTCAGAAGCTCCGTAGAAAAAACACTGAAAGCAACATTTCAGGGAATTTCACGGCAAGGTACTTAAAAAACCTTACCCAGTAATGGCTGTGGTTTTGTCAGTCAAGTTTGAGCTACTAATATGCAAATACTCTTTTTTTTAAAATAAGTATAATGTGGTTTTCTTTCTCTTTCCTTCTTGCCTGCAGAAAAGAGCTGTGTGTAATGACGCTGTGTCAGCTCTTCACGAGGGTAGAAGTTGAGGTAAGAATTAGAAATATATTTGTGCTAAGATTCAGCAACCAGGGAATTTATACTTTAATATAAATGCATTATTCATGTGATTAGACTCTGTTAGTGAACAATAAACAAATGGCTCAGAAACAAGAACAGAATCACGGTGAGTAATGGATTTGTTGTCCATATCTATTTATCATTTAATCTGATGAGTTCCTAAAAGAAAGCTGTCAGAAGTGCCTTATATTTTTAAAGCATTGTAAAATCATTGCTAATTATCACCACATTTGCATAATTCTTAGATTTAACACCTTATATAATTATAATACATTCTGTTAAAGGTAACAACTTCTCTCTTGTTCCCACCTTCTCATTTCCCTGTTCCCTTCCAAGTATCCTTCTCTTCCTCACCATCTTCCCAGACTGAACTCTAAAAGGTTTCTGCAGCTAAGAGCTTACTGAAGGACTCCAGTACTGGCACTGGGGAGAAGGCTGAGCCTTGTATAATGAACCAGTTCCCTTGATCATTAAAATCAGCTGCACAGCACACAGACACATGAATGACAACTGAAACAACACATGCTTCATTTTATCGGTAGGCTTAGTCTGACTGCTGCCTGTCAGAGCGCCAGCGTTCAGAACACAGCAGTGAGGAGCTGCGTAACTGAGGTGTGATCAGTTTGTTTGTGTTGTACTTCCTGTCCTTGCCAGGCCACAAAGTGTTGTCAGGGTGGACTGAGTTGGCTTGGGGGCTGAGGAATGGGAGGATTTCAGGCAGGTTTTGCAAAACACAGAATCCAGCAAAGTTGTGCAAAGCTTTGCAAATACAAGCAGTGTTGCTACTACTAACAACTAGCAATATGGTCTTTGTTGTGAAACAGTGAAATTCATTTTAAGGGAAAAATATGCAGCTTTCACAGCAGCATGTCTCCCCAAAGTGGAACTGATTTCTTACCATCAGTGCAAAAGTCCTTCCATTTCAAAAAAGAAGGGGCAGATTTGCCTGAGGAAGGAGGGAATCGGGATACTCCTCTTAGGAGTCGACATTTCTGTTGCTATCCCATACTGTAAGCAAGCAGCCTCTCCACTCCCGTTGGCCTTGCACAGCCTCTACCTACCCTGCACGAGCAGGCCAGGGGGTTTGTGCGTGCATGTCTAGCCACGTTCTAACAAACTGTGGATGGATATTGAAATCAAGCAGTGAACCTTGGCGGTGAGTTTTAGGGCTGCAAAAGGTACAGCATTTGGCAAATTGTGTAAGAAGAGAGGCTAGGTCAAAAGCAGATCAGAGAAGTATTTTGCTACTATGATACTGAAAGAGCAGTGAAGAATTTTTCTTCCAGGACTGCAGTTTGTCAGGGAAGGTACACTTTGCCAGATAAGCAGCTGGGGGGGTGTGAGATCATGCATGCCACCTCAGGAGGCCGGGAAACCAAATTCTTCATCCCCGGCTGTGGTTTCTGGCAAGCTGGTTTTATGAATAATTGTAGATGGGTTTTTTGAGGGGGACAGAGGTGTTGTTTAACCTACCAGAAATTCAGGTTGCTGTCTGAGCAACACCTCAGCCTCACATGATGTAATGACCACTTCAAGACCATGGCCCATGTTTGCATAGATAAACTCAGAGTTATGACTTCATCTCACCTAGCGATGAGAGTTTTCCATGTCTGTACAGTGTGTGCCTGTGCTTCCTCGATTTAAGAGTTACATGACCTATGACAGGGAGTTGTATAAGCAGGGACGTATGTCAGACTTGAGCAGAGCTGGCAACTGCTTACAGAAGGACTGAAGTCTCGAACCTTCATGTGAACAGCTGCACCCGTGCTGTTCTCATGGGGCAGGGCAGGACTTTTAGCTATAAACAGAAAATTGTTATGGCTATTTGACAGATAACCTATTCCATAAACTTACTGGTTTTAATTGCGAAGAGGCAGCATTCCTTGAAAACAAACCTAAGAGGGCTGTGCAGGATGGACTGCCTCTATGTGGGCTGGTTACCACTATATTAGTGCCTAAGAAACATGTTGACACATAAATAGCAACTTTGTCTGCCAGTGAACCATAAGCAGCACCTTGTTCTAGAATTGCTGTCTAGGCTCTAAAATCTAGGATTTAAGGGCAAGGTTGCCGGGTGGGGAGTAGCTGAGCTAAATGATAACTGTAACTGAGAAGAGGCATGGTAAACAGAGCTGCAAGCTGCAGACTGAAGTAGAAAAAACAAAATACTCTTACACACACACTACTTTGCAAAGAAACAGATGCTGATTCATGCCACGTTAGATGATAGTTCATCTATGGGTACAGTTTACTGTAATGCCACTTCAACTTCTTACATATTAACATTGAGTAAACCCTCGACAGTAAACGTGTTGTAATTTAGATATCTGGGGTGTTTGGGAGGAGAGAGGCTTGTTTCGTTGGGTTTTTTACTCTTCTGCTTGGAGTTTTATAGTATTTGTGTCCAGTTAGTGTTCCACTTACAATTCAGCACTAAGATTCCTTAACATTTTTATCATTGAGGAAAAACTTCCAGGAAACTTATCAGTCACTTGCTGACAGGTACAGGTAACAGGTATGAGGTGGTACTGCAGTGTGTATTTAAAAACATCCTAAATAGTACGTACACTATTCTAGCTTATAAGATTACTTATAAAGATTCTTTGAGGAGGAGTGTACAGTATTTCAGACTCACACTCTTACCAATGTAGCATTTAATTTTCTAAGTAAGTATGCATTTATTACACTTTCCTTCTTTGGGGGCTTGATTTTTCACACTAAAGCAGCTTCTGCCAGTCTTTTAAGAGTAAGGTTTGGACCAAATCTTTTTTGAGGCTAGGGCAGAAGAGCCCGAGTGGTTTCTAAGGCGGTTGAGACCTCTAGTGTCCAGTTCCTTCATTGCATGGCTGATTTTTTTTCTCTTGTTTTTGCCCCATTCCAAACAATGACAAAAAATTGCCCATGTTGCTGATAAAGTGGTGACTATTAAACTGATTGGATAACTCATCTCTTTCAGTTTCTGCCTGTTCATGTTCCTACTGAGGAAGAAAAGAACGATCCCATTCTTTTTGCCAACAGAGTCCGGCAAACCATGGCAACGTATGTAATCGGTCATTAATAAAATCTTTGAAAACTTTTCTTTTATATCCAAGCAATTCCGTATATATCCTAGCCATAAAATACAATTTAGTCAAGTCCCAGGTACTTTATGTAGGAATTGTTCTAGTTTTTCACTAAGAGGTGTCAAATTCCTGTACTAAAACACACTGATTGTTTTTATATGGAGCACAGAGAAGGTTGTCTTACCTTGGAACATAGTATGTTCAATTTATGAAGAGCTGGAATAAATTGCTCCCCTATTTGCTCGGCAAGAATAAGGGAGTGGTTTGTTCTCCAAGGTTACTGGGCTGCACTCACAAGACTGTAAATCTTAAAACATCATGACGCTTCCATAGTGTACTTTCACAGTATGGTTTCACAAAGTGGTATATAGTGCTTTATCCTACTTGCAGCAGTGCAAGAATGAATTATCATTTGTTTTGTATATTGGCATTACAGCCAAACTGAGAACAGAGAAGGGAAACAGTCAACTGAAAATAATTTTAATATATGAAACTGCTTTTTCTTTTTCCTTAATTTTGTTTCAGTGCTCTGAATGTGCCAGTCACTGATCACACTTTTGAAGATTGCAGACTGATGATTTATGACTTTACCCATGGAAGCTGGGCTGGTGGAGTTCACCAAAATTAGCAAGAAACTCAAGTAAGGGAAGTTCAGCTGTTGGTAGCATAATGACTGCAGTGCTGCTGGTGTTGATGGCCATCTGCAAAAGGGTAAATTCCCTGACAACTGGCTTGGCCATGTGTAATATATGTGTATTTATGTATACAGCTTACATGCATAAACTGTATGGAAATCGGAGATGAGGAAAATCCCAGTAAGAACTAATCCCAAGTAATTTTTTGGGTAGTGTTACAAGGGGAAAAATGCATTTTTCTAATCTTTTATGGATTTATCTCACCAAAAGGAGAGGAAGGTAGAGCAGTACCTATTTTAGGCACTTGATGGTGATCTTGGTGCCCAGTTTAAATTGCTTTTGTAGAGGTGCACAGGCAGTGTGTGGTAGGAAGTAAAAAGCCTATTTTCCAACCTGAGACTTCAGCCAGTGGCTTACTGTTCTTAGTTGTACTGTGCAGCCATGTTTCCCTAGTGGTGTCGACTTCTTCTGTCTGGATACAGTGGACTTTGAGGACTGAACCACTTATTCCATCAAATAACCTGGCATGGCTGTGGTCAAATCTGAAGTATGTGCACAGTGAATCTTGACTTATTCCACATGTGCTATATATCCATTTATGGAACTCTGTCTGAAACAATCTTCAATAGTTACATGTCAATCCTAATTATTCTTACTGAGGTGCAGTGGTGTATTTCTGCAGAGAGATCAGATACTTCTCAGGCTGTAGCAGTACTAGCATTTGGGTAGAGAGTTAGCAAATAGAGCTGAGATCTATTCCCTTCTGTTAAGGAAATACTCACCCTAGAGCATGATGTGAATTTATGGTAATGAAAAGCTGTCTGCTAGACTAGTCTAGTTTCTGGACGGATGATTCTAGGTTTGCGAAGTTACTCTATGGAAGTCTGATATACCCAAGCATAGAACTACCTGCTTTTAGTATTAATAGCCAAGGGGAGTTGTTCTTAATTGCTGATTTCATATAAAATATCAGGTTGGAAGTACAACATTTCTAATGCTGTACACACATGCCCTGTTTGGCTATTTTTTGTCTTTGAACACTGTAATAACTCCTACTGAAATTCCATCTGTCCAAGAGCTGCTGTATAGAAATATCTCCTCTCCCTCATGTTTGCATAGCCTAAAATGGAATCATGTCAGAGAGCAGTTGGATACCTTTGCTGCTATTGCAAGTGCTTCCAAAGGGGGAAGAATCGGAATTGAAGAGTTTGCAGAGTACTTGAAGCTGCCTATTTCAGATGTCCTTAAAGAGCTGTTTCTACTCTTCGACAGGGTGAGTGGTTGGTTAACTGACTGGAAATCTTGTTGACAATGTTTTGTTAAGAGTCACATCCCAAAAGGATATTGAATTCATTATGTCCAGCTTAGTAAATGCTTCTCGGTTAGCAATTCCTGTAGGCAAGATAAGCAATTCTTGCATTCTTAAGTTTTGATGGAAAAAGGTTGGTCAGTTTATAACGTGTGAGATGACAGCCATCTCTTAGGCCAGGTTGCTGCACCACCATCAGATGATAATCTCCATTCTGGTAATGGCTGAATATTTCCTTCTGCCCACCCCAGATTTTGAGCTTATGTACACTGTGACAGCTTAATTAACCGATGGAGTTGTAAGTAGACAACTTAAGAAAGATTGAAGCTGCCTAGAGCAAGTGTTCCTGCTGTGTTTGTGAAGGGTCCTTTTGGACAGTATAAGGATGCCTCTTGCCTATCTGCACCCATAAAGGAGGCTGTGTGTTAGTTAGTCTGCTCATTTAGGCTTTCATCCATAGTCAGTGGTGATCTCATTTTCTGCTTCTCTCTGAAGATGAGGAAAATTGCTCTGTGGATCCCTCTGACTATACCAAGAGTGTCAGTTTCTGGAGTGTAGCATAGAAGCATCTTTCTTCTGGGCATCCAGTACATGCTGGAGTGCAAGCAGTGTGTTGTACTGCAAGTGCGTATGAGCTGGAGTTTGTTTCTTATCATAGGAGCTCTCCCAGGTCAGCATCACTCTTCCCGATCAAGTTAGCTTTAGCCATTCACCTGTCCTCAGGAGGTCATTACATTGTATACGCTGCTTAAAACTGTCCCAGGATTTTTCCAGGTAAAATGGTTTTACAAGCTTTCTTCATTCTTGCCTCCCCACCTTGGACCACTGGCTCCTATGAACACGTAGTCCGAGTCCTGAAGCACAGTACTTACAACAGAAATATGGTGTGGCAACCAAAATAATTAAGGGCAGTCAAGATTCCTTCACTTTCCCTATCTGGCACAACAGCATCAGTGACTGGAATTAGCCATGTAATGCTCAGCTCACTAAAGCGTTGAAAGCGTAGAAGATTGCAAGAAGAGACAAGACTCTAGTAAGCTTTCACTGCATTCATCTGTAAGGAGATCAGCTTAGCGGAGGAACCGTCACGCTAACGTGGCAGGGCTCTCTTCACATTGCTTCAGTTATGAGCCAAGGTATTTTGAGACTACGGCTCTGGGGCTTTCAGCCTCGTTATTTGTTTTCCGAAACAAACATCCACAAATCACATACAGCTAACTGCAGAGAAGAGTCAGACAGAGGTGTATCAGCAGTTGACAGAAACTGCTGAGATCTGAGATAACTCTGGCAGCTGGCGACAAGCACAGACATGAAGGCTGAGCACACAGAGTAGCTGTGTTTTGCCCACGCCCAGCTCACAGACAGTAAGGCTTCGGAGGGTTACAGAAGCACTGCGTCTCTGAGCAGCTGCCTTCAAAAAACCTTCGCGATGTTCCTCGCTAAAGCTCTGCTGAGTGGAGGAAGTGGTGGTGGTCATGGAGGGAGCCTTGCACGTGGCCTTGGAGGTCTCCTAACAGGAGGTGGACATGGAGGGAGTCTTGGAGGACTTTTTAGAGGTCTTGTCAACCTTATAAGTGAAGCAGCAGCTCAGTATAATCCAGAACCACCTCCACCTCCTCACAGTCATTTTACAAATGTGGAAATTTATGAGAGTGAGGAGACCAAACGGTTTCGTCGCCTTTTTGCCCAGCTGGCTGGAGATGATACGGAAGTGTGTGCCACAGAGCTAAGGGACATTCTGAACAAAGTGGTTTCCAGACATGAAGACTTGAAGACAGATGGCTTCAGCTTAGACACATGCCACAGCATGGTAGCTGTCATGGACAGTGATACAAATGGCAAACCGGGCTTTGAAGGGTTTAAATATTTGTGGAACAATATCAAAAAATGGCAGTGCGTATTCAAGCAGTATGATACAGATCAGTCAGGCACCATCGGGAGAGCTCAGCTGCCGGGTGCCTTGCAGGCTGCAGGATTCCGTCTGAACGAACAACTCTGCCAGGTTATTGTGCGCCGGTATGCCGACGAGGGTGGTAGCATGGATTTCAACAACTTCATTAGCTGCCTGGTACGACTGGACAGCATGTTCTGGGCTTTCAAGTCCCTGGACCGAGAGGGAGACGGACAGATCAAAATGACCATTGAAGACTGGCTGCAGCTGACCGTGTATTCATGAAGGGGTAGGAGAGAAGGATAAGATTCGTCCGGAAGCCTCCAATCCTGTACTACAGACCTGTAGTGTTTCCCTTGTTTTCAGGCAGATGTATGTAGCTGGTGGTAGGTAGCTCAGAGTGTTGTGGTGCCTCTTGTGCTTGCCAGAGTCTGCTTTGCTGAGGAGCGTGTGTAAGTTGTCAGTGGGACAGCTGCCTAAGTCTGTCTCAGAGAACTGTCTCTGGGCTGAAGTGAGGGAATATGCTGAAGGATCAAAGCTTAGTTATTTCTTCAGGTAAAGTGTCTTGTATATGAGTATAACTATTACATAAAAAGCTCGTAAGTTGGTGCTGCTTTGTGATGTTACTGTTCTGATTTGTCAGCATTCACTAAGCTGGAATAAAGCTCTGCTTCCCTGAAGGCAATCACTAGTAGAGTCATGCAATTATTTCTAACAAGGGAAAAAACATGAGAGTTGCAATAACTAATGATCAATGAATTTACATAATCATATTTCATTTCCCTCCTAGTTCTGCTTTCACATGCTTGTCTGTTGAAGTAAAACCCAGGGTGGTATTGTCAGTTCTACCTGCTGGTCTTCCTACAATTCTGTTAACTAGTCTCTTCTCTCTTTGCTTGAAGCCTTATAGTTACAATGAAAACAACTTAAAATACTACATTTATGTTTAGAGAAGCTTTCTGTAATAATGCAGTCACAAAGCAGCCAGCCAGCCAGCCAAAATCAACCTCTGGCTATCTGAGTTAAATTTTATCCCTGTGCAGCGTCCCACTCAAGCGAGTTACACAGTTCTAAGATGTCAGGTTCTGAGTAAAAGAAACAGGAGTAACACGAACTGTCAAAGGTACATTTCTTTGCATTAAGGATTACATAGTTGATGTAAACAGCTCTTGCACTGCTGTGTAACAGGGCAGGTTCTCAGCAGGGTTCTGCTGCTTTAAAAGAAAATTGTCTAGGGTGTGTGGTAGCTGACTGGAATGTGAAACATTTACACTACAGGCAGTCTCCAGATGTAGGAGCCCACATGCCCCCGCCCCTCCCCAGGGAGACGTCAGTGACTAATTGAGAAATACCACACAATACCCGCGTGGCATCTGAACACTAATGGGGTGCTGTGGTGTGGGTTTGTTTCTAAATTTCCATAGCTTTGATTTCTAAATCTTGCAGTTACACTTGGCAGATAGTATTTTCCAAACTGATGAAACTCCTCCATAGTATACTTGCAGAATCCTTTTTTTTGGAACTTAGGGAAAAGTGCCTTACAACCCTTGCCCAGATTTTTTCCGCCTGCACTTTGTTTAATACCAAACTGGGTGGCAGAAATAGCAAAAATAGTCGTATCAGCTCAAATTGTGATGAAAAGAGGTCAATTCCTTCCTAAAGGCATTCGCTCCCCTCCCAGTTACTCACTGGAAAAGCACAGTGTTATCCACAGTGGCATTTGGGCTCTGAGTAATAGAAAACTGAGCATAAGGCAATACCTCCTGGAGGTGATACCTCCAGGTGAGCACCATCCTACCAGGTTTGAGTCAAAATTTCTCTTTCTGACCAGTTAGAACTTGCATGTAGCAACAGGCAGTGGAAATTTTGGAGTTAACAGCAATAGCCTCTGAGATGATGAGCCTCAGTGCAAACAAGAGAGGTGCATCTGCAGTTCCTGCCCAGATAGTCCAGTTGTAGCTTCTCTGTGGTAGCTGTGTAAGTGACTTGGGGTTTACTTAGAGGAATGGCTGGCACATACACGATTTTTCCTGGAGCCTTACATACTTAGAAAAATGTTTTGGGGCAGTAGTACATTAAACTTCATAGACTCGTGTGTCTTTCAGAGAGCTTTGGCAGCTGCATAAAGCTAACTGATTATCTAGCCTAAATCTCCTTATGCCACTCAAGATGGAGACTGTTCCTGACAACGCAACTCTTGTTCCCCGAAGTGTAAGATTTACTGTGTCACATAAAAAAAACCCTAGTTATAGTAACCTCTGGTTACCATGCTGTAGTGAAAATAGTAGCAGAAAACTAGTTACCTTAAAGAAAACAAGGCTTGTTGATGTCATGCTATGTTTTGGTTATTCTGTGTCGCATAAATACAAATATATAAATATTGATGTTCTACTTTGCTATTTAGAGAACTGGAGCCCAGCTCACATGCTGCTTCCTTAAAATATTCTAGGGTGCATAGGCTGCAAACACAGCGAGATATGCACAGAAAGACTATTGCAAGGGCTTGTTTGCAGTGGTGCTACACAAGCACTGAAGGTTTTCCTGCATTTTCAGATTAACTCCCATCTCCTTTTCCCGGCAACAACCCTATCATTTCTCCTTAACCAAAATGCCAGAGCATTTGGAAGTTAGCCAGAATCCTAGGGTGTAGTAGAGCTAGTCACAACATGATCTTGTAAGTTGATTTCCTACTCAGATGGCTGGAGTTCTGTGTATCAGATTGCACTCAGTTTTCATTACTGGGTTTTAGCACTTTCATGAAAGTAATATGATCCTTACTGGCTCTTGTCATTTTTCCATGTGCAGCCAAAGCTGTGTTAACTGATTTCAGAAGTTGGGTTTTTAATGATGCTAGTTTCTTTAAGGTTTACTTCCCAATTACTGTCCTTGGATACTTATTCTGAACTTTAAAAATAAATTTTGAAAAAATCTAAGTGCATCAAACAATCCTCTGCTAAGAATACAGTCTATAAAACTGTCCAAAAATAATATTCCATGGAACTTTGAACAGTTATTGCTTCAGTTGTTTTAAGAGTTTAATGACACATTTTAATGTCAGATCTGTTATGAGAACTATGATGCAGCCAAACACTGCAGCACAATTTGTAAATAAAACAGCATTTATGAGAGAATATTGTCTCTTTCTAATGATTACAAACTGAGAAAAATTATATCCCAAGACTAGTCATATTTCTGCCTGAAAGTTTCCTTAAAATTCACGGGCCTTTGAAGCACAAGATGTTCAAAGGTTGCATGACTTCAAAAGAGATTGGCTAGACCATCGATATATAGAAAATAACAGTTGCCCACGCAAAACAGTCCTGAATTGGTTTTGAAGGCTAAATAAAATTGTACCTTAGCAGTTTTAAATCTTATCAAATATATAGCTTGATAAAGAAAAGTTAGTACTGAATCCATTATTATAGATATTTTGTTAATCAAGGACTGTCTTAAGACCTAAACTCAGTCTACAGAGTTTAAACAGAAATCCCTGTTTCATAGAACCCAAGACTTTCAAAACGCTATACATTTCTCTGCTGGTAAGCTCCATGTTCCACTGTTGAGCAGCAGAAAACCAGGAACAGAAAGGTTAAGGTTGGTATGCCCAAGTGAGCATTAGAAGCTGGGAGGAGAGCCAGAAATAGAACCTAGATCGGGCTGTTCACTACAGATTTACCCAGGAGACCACCCCTCTTCTCGGCTGAAAATGTTTTGTGCTGTTCTCAGACTTAGGGAGGCCAGTTTTTTCAAAAACTTTTTCTTCCTGAAATGTACAACACGTTATCCACAGAAGAAACTTCATTTTACACTTGTGTTTTCTTATAAAATGTTTTTGATGAATGCCCTTATTGTGAGTGTTCCAAACTATGAGCTACTAGTCATAACTACTCTGTCTGCCATCACCTAACACTTATCTATGGCTTCTACCCTCCGCTGGCCATTTCCCAAAGGCCTCAAGAAACTTTCAGTGTGGTCACAGGAACACTGCTGACTTCAGCATATATTTCAGCGGGCATCTGCAGTTTTCCTTATCTGCAAATATAATGCAGCTTACATTGAATTAATCACGAATCCCATCAAAGGAAGCCTCAAATGTTGTGTTGGTGTGGCTTTGTAGTTAACACACTGAAATGCCCGTTTCCATCAGCGAGGCTGTTACAATGAGTCCATTGCATTTCTGGCTTGAAAGGTAGGACAGTGTACTTGCTTCAGAGTAGCGTGTAGGGCGCTGTGTTTGCTTCAGAGAAAGGCTGTGGACAGACCATGTGGATTTACTGCATCGTCAGGCTGTACATTGACTGGCATGTGTTTTATTGCTGAAGGCTCCTAGGAAGAATGAACTCATGGCAACAGCCTCACTGCTGGCTTGTTTATTCTCGGGTGTTGCGGTTGTCTCAGCTGTAGCAAGTGCCAGTGCTACATGCACTGTTACGTTTACCTTAAGCTCAGGTATTCCAGTTCTTGTTAGAGGCTTCTTGGAGGCCATATACTAAGGAAAAACCTGTACGTTGGTTTAAATCTTTTCTGTTAGGGTGTTCGTAAGATAGAAATTGATACCCAGTTTCTAGCTACTGAAAGTATGGATATGGCTACTTCAGCCCCAGTATTACATGTATTTAGCAAGCTGTTAGTATTTTTTCAGGAAGAACAAATACCTCTTGTGTTGCAAACTGTCTTAGTGCCTGTTGTATAGTTGGTTTATACAACAGCTTTTAAAGTGACTTGCTGTATTAACTACAACTACTGCCATACGTATTTGGTTACAGAATGGAGATGGCACCATCGACTTCAGAGAATATGTAATTGGGTTGTCTATTCTTTGTAACCCAGCCAACACAGAAGAGACTATTCGGATGGCATTTCAGGTAAGTTCAATTTAGTGTAAATCTACAAACCTGACAAATCAAGACTGACTCTAAATCTGTTAGCTTTCAAATCATAAGTTTATAGCTTCAATCTGTTATGCAAATGTGAGTAATACTCTTAAACCAATTGACATTTAGAGTGTGAAGGGGAGGGGAAGAATTGCAGGCATCAGCTTCATAGAAGAGGGTTTCAAAAGCCATGTGAAGGCAGTAATGAATATGTAACTTGGCAGGCTAACTCCAAATATGATTCAGCAGCACTTGCAGTTTTTTCGCCGGAGGTTTTTTCTGCTGTGATTCTTCAATGTCACAAGTAGACAATAGATGGAGCAGTATCCTCTTGTGGGCCAAGCGCTCAGTAGAGTCACTCTTGTTAACAAAGAAGCGAGGGGGGGAAATCAAGAAGGGCTAATTCAGGACTGGCACATCCAAAAGTGGCATATCTATTGGCTTGTACTGTGGTGTCCTGATAGTACAAGCAGGCAAGGAGCGGTAGCTCCTTTCCAGATCTCAGGTACAAGCAGGCAGTGTGTGACCAGGGATACCCAGGTTGTGAATCCCTGAATAGGAAAACGCTTGAATGACCCTTTGTTAAGTAAATCTTTGACACACATTCGGTTATTTTACCCACTAGTCTGTTCTTATGAACCCTATGGAACAACAGAATGAGAGGTAGATCGTGTTCATCTTAAACTGGGTACTTTTTAGTACTACTGCGTACTCAGGAAGTGCCAGAATTTTTACGGCAATCCATTGTCTCCACTGGCTGCTTTACAGGGAAGCGCTAAGCTGTTTGAAAGGACTGGTGCTTTTTCAGGGATGTTTTACCACTACAGAGTCCTGTGAGGAAGCAAGCCTCGCAGCTATTGTTGCCGTTCCCTTGTTTTGTTTAGACTATATTCTTCAGTATCTTAACAGTTGCGCTGATTATAAAATTAGTAATTTGTTTTAATTCCCTGTTAAGTTCAGTCTGAAATGGAACTATGAGTTTCCTTTTGCTACTTGTTTTCTCTGCAACTAAATGTACTTTCCTTTGCAATGGGAAAGTTTGCCTGTAGCAAGTACTTAAGAATTACAGCCAGCCAGCCCTTGTATCTCTCAAGGGGGTGATTCATAGGCAGATGCTTACTGTCACTGGGCTGGGAGAGATGGGGTGATCAGTGTACATCTTCTGTCTCCATTCCAGTCACCAAAATTCCTTGTTAATTATAATAATTCCTTACTGGCTGACAGATCACATATAGTAAAATGTAGGTATTTTATGTCAGAGCATAAATTATGCCAAGTTTAATATCTGATGGCAGATGTGCCATACTTAATGAAAATGAAGACTAAGACCTAGTATACAGTGGCTGAAGCCAGCAGACCCTTAGCATAGCTCATGGTGACAAGTAACATAAACCTTTGCATAAGTTTTGGTTTTATCAGGTTTGTATGAGTTTTATTACTGAACTAATGCTGTGAGTTGTTGTTGCAGGTTTGCTACATACTTTTCCTGTCATAATATTCTAGTCCCAACTATAGCATGTACATTGCTTTGCTAAGTGTCTGCTTAGTCTTATTCCAGAGAAAATAACATCAAATCTTGTGCAAGAGAAAGTAGCTGGGATGCAGTCAGTCTCTTCAGATCCCAGGCACTGGGGTTTGCAGGTCACCTCTTGAATCCTAGAATCCTTGAGTCCTAGGAGCACACCTAGGCTGGTGTGCACAGAAGGTTCACAGCCATGCTAAAATCTTTCTGCACGTGATGTCTTTTCCAGCTCTTTGACATGGATGAGGATGGCACTATAACGGAAGATGAGTTTGCTTGTATCATTCAGTCAGCTCTGGGGGTGCCTGAGCTTGACGTTTCTATGCTCTTTAAAGAAATAGATGCAGATGAAACCGGGAGGCTGTCCTATGGTAAGTGGCGTCCTTTTGTAACGAAGAGCACTCTGACAGTCATACTGACAGGGAGAGTTGCCTACTTTTTTCCTCTCTGAAATTATCTGATGGTTCTCATACCCTGTTTCTGGGGAAAACTATTGAAGCACAGACCTAGATGCCTTATGCTTCAGAGGAAAGTAACTGGAGATCAGCTTCAGTAAAAGGAGCAGGCACTGCAATTTGCTTTGATTTTGTTGCTGCACTGTAGTATCTGTATTTTTATATTTTTCAGATGAGTTCAAGGACTTTGCACTCAAGCATCCAGAATATGCCAAGTTGTTTACTACATACCTAGAGCTACAGAGATACCAGTTAGATATGTTGGAGGAGGATGACATTGAGTCATATGAAGTCAAAGACAGTCCAGTTAGAAAGACTACAATCCCCGTCTCAGAAACAACACCAATTGCAAGAAATAAAGTCTGCCCTGAAGGCAATGAAGAGGAAAACTCAAGTACCTCTGACAAAAAGGATGACTGAGAAAAGTTAAAGAATTCAGCTCTTGAATTCTACTGGATTTATTCCCTAGCTGTTCATAAGCACAATTGATCTAAAATAGAGATGGAAGTTACAATTTTAAAAAAGGTGGTTTTTTTACTCTCATATCAGGAGGAGTTATTCCTGTTTGAGTGTAAGGGAAAAACGCCTGTAACCGTTCTGTTCTTGATCCACAATACTGGGAATGTTGTTCACTGTTTTCCAAGTTCATGCTTCCACCAATGTAATAGATGTGGTAAGAGGCTCCAGCACTGTGGTGACCTCTCAGAAAGGAGACTGAGGAGTCTGCTTGTGTAAAGAAAGAAGTGGAATTTTTGGTGTTGCTCAGTTGTTCTACATCCCCAACATGGCTTAAGGGGGAAAAAAAATGCCAGAATGTTTTAATTTGCACTATTCCTCAGCCTTTCTCCAGTTTCTGGGATACACAAATGACTTAAAAGAAGCTGTGGGTTAAAGCTGGTGTTTTCTTTAACTGTCCTTAGATTTCCCTTAACTACTTGTTAAGAAGCTTAGGCTTTATAGTGCACAAGACCTGCAATTTCACTGATGTTAACAGAAACAGCTTTAGGCATAAGGGCTACTTAAAGATGGAAATGGCTGCACTTCCAGCAACAAAACCTAATTGAGATTCCAAGATTGCAGCTCACCTTCTACAGGAAAATGCAGATAATAAGACCCAAGAATTAATAGACTATTTTAAAACACATAGAATGCTGTTTACAGTAACAACTATTCAGGATCACATTAGGAGGAACATTTCCAACTTAAGCATGTTTTTATCCTAGTCACTATCAGAAGAGGAATGTGACCTTGCTCTGCAAAACTTAAAAGGCAAATATGCTGTCAAGCCATAGTTCCAGTAGTTAGTATCTACTCTAAAGTTGCCTCCTAGAAACCATGTTTGCATTACTGTGCCATTACTCAATATGTTCTTAGAGTTTGATTCAAAACCAAGCTCTTTCTAGTCAATGATTTGAGTATGTTTTGCCTCAGTCCCCTCTAGTGCACTGGAAGTTGGGCCTTTACCTTTTTCCATCCTTCATCTGAATGCACTTTATGCAGTATTTAAAATATACAGGTATTTATGCAAGTAACTTGTAAATAAAAACTAGGAAGGGGTGGAGTGACAGGATATTTTCAAACGGAAAATGACATGAGCAAAGTCTAGAGTGTCTAGTACCAAAACCAACCAATTTAGTAGATTTTGTATGTGAAAAACATTGTTTTCTGGCTGCAAGTTCGTTGCCATGTTCAATCTTTCTGTGTTTACAATTGTGCCTATCCTTATGGTTCATGTGCTTAAAATAAATCTATATTTTTAAAAGACTTTACTTGAACAGCTAAGTCTTTTCAGTACAGTGGGAAGAGTATTCTGTCTACCTGTCCAGAAGATCACCCTTACGATGTCTTGCCTTGATAAACACGATGCAAACCGACGATGGCATTTTTAGTTCTGAGTGCAATGGCACTATTCTTTATGATAAGGGTAGAAAGTAGGACAGGACTGATGCTCTTCCAAAGAGTTTTCTCTGACTATATCAGCAAGAGGGGACATGATAGAAGATTTGCAGGTATGTGGAGAAGTACCACCGTTTGCTGACGGAAAATGAAGCATTGCCATTTACAGGTAAGATGGGTGACCTCAGCTATAACTGAGAAGTGTCTGTCACGGCTTTGTGCAATATGAGCATTAGGACAGGATTTTCTTTCACTTTAGACCAAGAGAAGCAGGAGTTACCCTAACCTGGCTGTGCAGTTAGCTGGAATACATGTTAATTCCTTGGCAAGGATGCTTTTGCATAACATGTTAACCAAAGTCCTCAGCTTTTCAGCCAGCAGTAACCTTTTCAAAGACAACTTCTATTCCAGACAGTAAGAAAAAGAAGAAAGGTGGGCGAAGATGACAAAAAGACAACCACTTCAAGGTCTTTGCATGCCAAGGGTGCCCTATGCATGCTCCTGTTGAATCCAGCCACATTCAGTTAACTGGAGCACTATGCTGCGTGGCATATTTAGGACTAGTGATTCTCTAAAACCCTGCAAGTCACACAAGCGCTTTGCAATTAAATCTAAAAAATTGTATACATAAATCTACATATCCCAGTGGTTTAAGGAGGAAAGGCCACAAATGGTATGTAGCAGTGATTCAACTATGCTCTGAAAAGAAATCAGCTAAATGTTAGAGACACTAACTCAATATACACACATCTGCTTGATGTGCGGGAAGGGAATACATTAATTTCTAGGCATCATTGTGCCTCAGGGAGCTTTTAAAAGGACCAAACTAAAAGCAGTCTGCAATAAACGGGCATTACATTAAGTGGCAGAGCAGGAACTAAACAGAAGGAGAAGGTTAAAAATACTAAACAGAAAAAGGTTCTCAACCAGGCACTGAGGGATGACACCTTTCTGCCTGAGACTTCCTGAGGTGCGTGTTCTCAGTTCTGCGTGGGGCTTAAGGGTCGTTTTGAGTCCTGCACAGTAGAGCTAGAAAGGTATATTTGGTCCCATGTCACCATAGGAAACATCATTTAGTTAATCAGTACTCTTCTGTCATGGTATAGCATGGATTTTATGATAAATCCTTCACAGATACAAAGTAACACACTGTAAAGTACAGAGGAAGTCTAGCAATCTTAACTGGACAAGGGTGACAATAGGGCAAGTCTCTTACAAGAGGAAAACACAACTAGTCTGAAGAACAGAGCCCCATGGGCTGCTGATTTTTGTGTTTACTTTGTGCATACAGCATGAATAAATCTCATTTACAGTTTTTTAAAAGCTGGGCTCCTGTTTCTGAACACATGCAAGGCAGTGGCAGGTCACCTGGAAGAGAGGACCTTCCTCATTCACCCCGGAACAAGGAAGATACTAATAATGTAAATCCTGATCAATTCATTTAAGGAAGGTGAATCAACAGGCTTTCCACTGGCCACACCAGAGGTTGATGGCTGATTTCTGAGGGAAAGATCTTCTGATCCAAGAAAATGAAAGCTCTATTTGTACTTGCCTTGCTGTATCAGTGGCACTGCCCAAATAAATGCAGACAGATAACACTCCCAGGTTTTCTGTCAGATCATACTGCTTTAAGATCTGGCCTTAAACTGCCAAAATCACATAGTTCCTGGTTGCTGCCCATCAGTGGAACAATGTACAGCAGTACATTGCAGAAAGCATGCGGAATGGATCTCCTGTTTTCACAGGCAATAGCTGTGCAGCATCAGCCACAGGCCCCGGGCCAGGCAGCGGCTGCTGCTTCTGAGCTTTTGTACTCCTCTACGTCAGAACAAGTTGGGTGCCAAAGCACGGTGCCACGATGTTCCTGTGGGTGTTACCTCCTCCTCCTTACCAGCTTGCTCCATAACATGGGGGGGAATTTGGCAAGATGGCTGCGTGCTCTGCCTGTTCAACCCCCAGTGATGGTCACGGGACTGCTGCGCAGGGTAAGGGCTGCTTGGCCACATCTGTTGTCTGCCTAGCAATTCCCATCCAAACCAACGTGTTCCTTGGATATCAGGAAACCAAGAAACATTTGTTGAGATCTTTTTTTTCTATGGTGGTCAACACACCAGGGCCCTATTCCCGGGTAATTCCTCAGGCACAATGCCAACGCAAATAAATACACCATTCTGCCTGAGCAGGCTTGTAGCGGTGTTTGCATAGGTGCCAAGGGCTACTCAGAGTGCATGGATGTGGAAAATCAGGGCCCAAAGCTTAGAAACTAAATGTAAAATATGTCACTCCACACACAAACCCACCCACGCTCTTTGGACAGTGCCTGTGAACTGTCTGGCCAGAGAATTCCACAAGGAAAGTAGCCTGAATTTCATGCCGAGAATTACATAGCGCTCATTCTGATAATGGCACGGGAAAAAAAGATCAATTTTTAAGAAAGATTTGGGAGTTTGTAGTTGCACTGTGTGTGATTTGCTAGGAAGGTCTGACTCTGGTCAGTGGTCACTGGCTTACATTTTTCCTGTCCGTTTTGCATCACTTACAACAGCCTACCTTTCTCTCCACTTCATCCCTCCAAGTTTCCACCTAAAACAAAGCCACTACCATCAAAAGCTGTATTCCACAATGATTAAAGTTAAGAAATTGTAAGATTAAAACATAAAAATTACTGAATTGGTGGGGATTCATGGGGCACATGCACTATTCAGGTAACTACTTTTACTGTCTTGCAGTAAGAGCAAACTTGTCAAAGGTTGCAAGGGATTTTAATAACATTTAATTAATTAATTTTAAATCTTTACTCAATGAAATAACATTTATTAGACTGAGTAGCAGTAGGGAGATGTCTGTAAGCAGTGCTTAAGTTGGCAGACTCTGTGTTACTATACATAGCCAGAGAGGCAGAAAGTAAACATCTTATAGGATTAGCAGCTATGTTCATAGCTGAGATGAAATTTGGACATTTCATTAGTATAAGATTGGTTCTGACATTTCATAAAGCCAAAATGCAAACAAAAAATGTGTCTGATATAAATACAGTACGCAGCACTTACTCAGATAAAGTTCAAGAAGCGCAGCAGGTTTAGTGCCATGACAAAGGAAATACAGAAGGGTCATTTAAGGACCCAACTTCTGCTAAGCACTTATGCGTATGCTTAATCCTGTCCACATCGATCAGACACTTTGTACTTATTAAAAGCATACATAATACTAGTAATTAGAAAACATGAAACATTTCCATGGCTAGTTATTGTTAATGGTGGTAAGAATTACGCCACCCGCGGCAAGGAAAGCCATTGACTGGATTTTATGAAAGTTTTCATTTATCGTGCGATCTTCTTAGTTTAAGATACTCTGTAACAACCACAGCTCGACTGGTGAGACTTCAGAGACACAGGACAATGCTGTAATAGGAAATACTTCATTACTTTAGCTAGACACTAGCTACTGTTGTCTTTTTTTAAGCTCCTGAGCCACAACTGGCTGAAAGTAAATAAATGCCCCGCCTCAATTCTCACATCACTATTATTAGATGTTTTCATGCTATTAAACACTTCCATGTGCTTCCAAGTAAATCAATCATGCACATCCAAGTAAATCAATTACATTAACATTTTTTCATCAGTTAGTTGTTATTAAACTATCTAGAAAATCTTCTTTCACATGTTAAAATGAGGCTTAAGTGAGGTTCACCTTTAAAGCTACACCTGCATGTTTGTTGCTTCATTCTAAATTGGGCATAGGTAAGAGCGAGCATGTTTCCCTACTTTCTAGAAGTCTTCTTGAGCATGTTATCTCTTGAGGTTATACAATGGCTGCACGAGACTCAATTTAGCAGTGTAACAGTACTAAAACTACAACAGGAATCATTCAAACCAGTCCTGGGTTTTATATAGGAGACTGGGGATCTGTATTGTCTAGGAATTGCTAGCAAATTCGAGGCATTTTGAGAATGTTACTTAGCTTATGTTTCATTGCGAATTTCTTATTAGCAACACCCACTAAACACACACACGAAATTATTCCCTTCCTATAAACCCAGCAAACTGAATTTGTTTGCAGAATTGAGACTTCATTAGATCAGACCTGTCATTAAAGGCCTCCACTGAGGAAGACTGCCCATTCTTACCACACAATTGCTAGCCCACTGCTTAACAATTTCTACTGTTAGAATTGTGGTCTAACCCAGACAGTTCTGCCACTGAAGGCACTAGGTCTTGTGTTCACCTTGCTCAAGGAGAATTGATTCATTTCTGCTTCTCTGCAGGGTAACTATTTATAACTGTACATACATATATCTAGAGCTTGTCATCACGCTTGATTCACTCTTGCATCTTCCAGCCTGCCTTCTTAAGCCAAAAAGCAACACATCTTTCCTTCTTTCCTCACAGGTTGCCCTTTCTAGACTTCTGTTTATTTTCATTTAAGTTCTCTGGAGACAGCACCTCAGCTCCAGCCCTAGCATTCCTCAGTAGACTAGAAGGCTTTCTTTACATAGTTTGCAGTCAATATTCCTGCTCATACACATCCAGCATTAAGGCTTGGCTTTTCTAAAACAACATGGCGTGCCCAGTCACATGCAGGTATCACCGACCTGAAAGCCCTAGATCCTCTTCTACAGAACTGCTCCTCAGCCAGCTTCCCCCTTTCTCTCTTCCTCCAGATGCTCATTACTGCTTACTGCCATCACTGCTTACTGCACTCTCTCAGCTTTATCCTTACTGAATTTAAGAGATCAGTTTATCAAGAACGTTTTGATCAGCTCAGATTATTGTTAAAAAGAACTTTCTTTAAAAAAAAAAAAACCAAACCCAAACAATTACTTCCCTTTGGTTAAGGACATTATCTTCCTGAAACTTCACTAGGCATCTGACAGTGCACTAGAAGCAAACCACTACAAATTAGAGAGACATGATGAAAGCTTAGAGGCTATAATTGTTCAAAAAGAATAATTTCCTTTTCAAAGGTAAACATCAGCCTTGCAGACAAAGATAAGACCAAGTACACAATTAGATACAAAAGTGTGTGCTTCTGCTCGTATCTCCTGATATCAAAGATGGCAGGAAAATTCAAAATGTTTTCTTAAAACGTAAAAAAGAAATGAACAGGAAAAAGTGTAGGAGACTGGAAGGAGTCATACCAGAACTGCCAGCAGCTTTCAGGAAAGCTGTTTTCCTCAATGCCGGAAGTCTTTGAAAAGGGAGATAACCAGCCATGAACTACAGCAGCCATTCAAAGCAGAAATAATTTCAAATGTTTAGATTTTGTATGCTGTCCTTTTGAATGAAAGCATGCCAACCTCGATACTGTTATTTAACTACCTGTCTTTGACAGCCTGCCTCTTGTGAGCAGCAAAGAATATCGTCAATATACACTGGGGACAGCGCAACAGCAGCATTTCACCTATGCAGTTTCAGTGCAGGCTGGAACTATTATTAACTCAAAGCTACACTAAACCTAAAACCACCTTTGAAATAAGGAGCAGGAGTGATTCTTTCTACATTTGTTATAGCCAATTTTAAAGGCAAAAGTCTATGCTTTATAGAGTGGAAATTTCTCTTTTAGTAGAAAAGATACTCTGTGGATCAGAGAGAATCAGTCCTTCAGGCGACAAGTAATAGGAGACACGTTTGACAAAACTCTCCATTATTATTCATTTTACTAGCTCTAACAGAAGAAACAGCCATGAAACTAAGTATTTTATAAAGCACATAATAAGAGTTTCTGCCTTTCCTAGATATTTAATAGTATATAAATAGACAAGGCAAAAAGGAAAGCGACTACCTTGCCAAAAGTTACACAGGAAGGTACTGGCATAGCAAAGAGAGAAATGAGAGTTCTGACTCCTGATTAAGTGAATTACTCATGGGTGCACATGGTGTCCCAAACCTCGTAATCAAATTCAACATTCTTTGCTTTAACATTCCCACTGATTTTTTTTTTCCCCAGCTGTGAGAAGGTGAATTCAGGATCAGATCCTGAGAAGCACAGATTAAACAGATTTGATCATCTGTGGCAAGATGGTGCATTTAGACTCTTTCAGCATCTTTTCGCCTATCAGAATACTCGTACTTCTTACCTGCAGCTATCTCTGACTTGCTTGCTCTCACTAGGCATTTTCAGTGATATCAAACCTGATTCTTTCCATCATGATTTGGTGCATGCTAAGGTGCAAACGAAAGAGATCTCAAGTCTCCATACAGTTACAGAGGGGTACGTAGGCAAGCCCTGCCCTGGCAGACATGGCCTGCCAGCACCGGTCAGTGTCTGACCTTCTGCTGGAGTCAGTCAGTCTCAATTTACCCTTCTTCCAGCCTAATGTGAACAATTTCACAGTAGACAAAAAACCCCTCCCCTCCACCTAATCCCTTATTATTTTCCCTAGTGGAGTTCATCTAGCTTACATCAAAGCATTGGTCTCGTTAAGCCATTGTTTTATAAGTCTGCTAATAGTTTTCCTGTCCATAATACAGAAGACACTGCTGATGGAAATATGTCAACAGGAAAACAAACAGGCAGCATTTGACATGCTATTAGTCCAAGTCTGGGTGGATAAATAAATCATAGATCAAATATTCATAAGGGGGAAAACACTGTTTATTTCCACTGGATTCATTACGCACACATCTCCCATACAGCACGGTGACAAACACATCCCAAAAAACGGATGTCACAATGTACCCAAGAAAGGGCTGTTGATGCGACGAGGACAATGTATTCCCTCCTTAGAAAGTGCTTCACTCTCTTGGGAATATATCACACCGGTCATATGAAACAAAGCCAGCTAGAAGTGTCTGACATATCACTGTGTAAGGCAAGATAATTCATCAAGAATGAATCACTCCTAATCACTGGATGTTTCTCTGAAAGTAATTTGTGCTATAAGTGCAATAAATATTAAGTATTTCACCTCTTTCTTTAAAATATTGAAATTCCCACCCTATTTTTAGATGAAAATATATATTCTAAGCCTGTTCTGATCCTACTTCAGGCCTACCCATCAGGGTATGCCACCATCTTCCAACTGAGAAAATACAAAATAATGACATTAAGTTGTCAGCCATCTACATATATTTCAGGTCACAGTGCTCTCCAAAATAAATGATACTGATGTAGGCAAACTGAACCCAATTTATTTTGCTGATGCTTCCTAATTAAAAACACCAGTAAAGAAACCACCTTGGCAATTATTTCAGATGCAAGCTTAACTATCATCAAGCCAGGATGATAAGGTTAACATCTCTTCTCGCCCCAAAACAGTGCTATTGCAATCAGGTCACCCAAACTCTAAGGAATAAAACTCATAAAGATGTGGAGTCTTCAGTTACTGGAACTCTACAGCTTACGCCTTTAAGTGGTGACATGAGCCATCAAACAAGAATATTCATTGTGAGTTAGAAGTTGCCACTAGACAGATGCTGGTGACCCACTGGTGGCACCCACTTTCAGACAGTGGGGAATGATTAAAAACATCAAGAGCTTTTTTCTATTTCTTCAGAAGCGTTTACTTCAGAGGAAGCAGCTCAGATAGGTAACCTTGACCTCTAGAGAACTGATGTGTGGAAGCACCCAGAGTCAGAAGGTCACGCTGTTCAGAGCTCAAAGGTACCTCTGTGCCTAAAGCACCAGTTTCCAAAACCCACCTACAGTTTAGAAGACCAAGTATCATTAAAATCTATTTTCAGTCCATTTCTTCAGAAAACAGAGCCCAGTCAAGCACAGGGCACAAAGAGGGTGTGATGGAGGAGAAGAAAATCCGTTAACTCCATTTTAATTGTGAAAATAAGCTGCTTGGAGTACCTAAGCACAGTTGTGGTAAAAATGCACAAGCCAGTCTTCCCTCACCACTCTCTTAGAGCAAACAAAGACCGAGGAGAAGCCAGGAAGCTTTCACAGCACTGGCAGAAGAACAACTCTTGCCCTGCAATGAGACAACTGTAACAAGAGGCAGAGCAGCAGCATGACACAGCCTTTTTGGCTTACAGGTATCTCCTCTCGCCAAACGCCAAGTAATTTTCAGTCCATCTTGCTATGGGGATAATGAAATATGTTTGCCACCCAGTGCAACAAACCCCACGTGTTTTCTTTGCTGAAAGCCTCACTGACGCACGAGGAAGCTCATCCCATCCCTATGGCAGAGTAGGACACTGACTTGGTTCTTGCTGCTGCATGCCGGTGCCAGCTCGCAAGGCAGGTCTGGCTGTGCAGGCTTTTCTCCAGCAAAGGCAACTTCTGCTCAGTCCTTCCATTGGTCAGGGCTGGGTGAGGGAACATTGCCATCGTGCCAGATTTTGCTCTGGCCTCTTCTTGCTTATGAGCTTCTGCTATAACTTATCGTTGTTCGTCACCATACTCATTGCAACTTTGGTTTCTCATTAACTGGTAAATGGTTCAAGATCCAGTGCTGGTTTTCTCTGAATCTCTCATCATCATGAGAGAGCATTTAATGAATAGTTTTAATTGAACTCATTCAGCTCTGGGTTACACTGCAGACCTTCTTCCACGCTTTAGCTTTCCTTACCACTCCTGCTATATGGTTGCAATCATATGGTGTGTCCCCTACTCCTTGATTGGACAAAAATATTTTTTAAAATGTTAAACAAATAAAAATGCCCTATTCCCCCTTTCTTTGGGCCTTTCTGGAAGAAGCAGAGCAGCTGAGGCTTTCTCAGAGACAGATGAAATGCGATCTCCTTACACCAGAACAGGTCTCCCTCATTCGTTCGGTTTAGAAATCATTAAACAATCCTGAAACTCAAGGGCATCCCTCTAGAAGCACGTTGAGGGTGACTGTTTTACATACTACAGGCAAATGGTCACCATTAAACACACGTGGGGGGGACTTTCCTAGGAAACTCCAAATAAATCCATACATCACATATGTTATCAAGGTCATTCCCTTGCTGCAATTCAGTAAAGCATGCGTTCCCAACAGGAGATAACATAATAGGTTTTAACAAATACAGCAAACTTCAAGGGAGATTCAAAGAATGTCTCCTTCATCCCTGCAAAAGGAACCAGTTAAAGTCCCAGTGCTAAAAGGAATTTTGAATGTATTGCTCTTGAATGAAACAATGTTTGAAGAAGGAAATGAATTTGTTTATGAGACACATTGTTGGCTTTGCTGAGTTTTACCACCACAGTTCTCCTCCAAGAGGAAATACATTATTAAACAAGAAGGAGGAAAGCCTCTATCAAACCCAGTAAGGCAGCCTGACGTTAATGTCAGCAATGACATGGTAAAACCAGAGTTTTATTTGGCAGTTTTAATTATAAACCCTCCAGAGATGCCAAGTTCCAATTTATATCCAAATTCCTTCCAAAAGGTTGGGATTTTGACTTGAGCCGGTTACATACTCTTGCCTGTTCTTTTTTAAACCTGGATTCTTTGGGGCTTGGACTGGCCTTATGTTAGACATTTTACAGACCCTATCATAACAGGGCCTCGGACGCCACCAAAATACAAAAAATCATTTCTTCAGCACAGCAATCTGACCCTTCAGTGTACATTTTTGGAAGCTGCATTATCAGGTATATCTGTCAAGAAACAGGCCCCAGAAAATAGGTCCTACAAACTGTATACCAGAATCAGATAATTGCATTGTATGATAATGAACTAGCACAGTTAAGGAAGAATCAGTACTGCCTTAGTGGTTCCTGAAAGTAAAAAAACTGAATTAGTGTGCCATCAGAGCTGTGTTATTATACCACAGAAACAAAGCAGGAAGCTTCCAGCACTCCTCTGTTCCTGGCCTCATACCCATTCCTGTAAGAGTGTGCCCTGCTACTGCCTCTGCAGCTCTGACCCATCCTCTCCTCCCCGTTGGGGCTGCAGAGATTTACCCCACAGCAGGGACTGGAACCTCATTTTGCGGAGATCAACTCAGAAGAGGGGATAAAAGAACAAGGGTAAGAGAAAATAAGAAAAAGTATAAGCAATATGGGAGTCAGTGGTCAATGTTAATGACCAATTTTTTGAGAAAGTGAATACTGAAGTCCTGTTGCTGCATTAAACCCTGCTTATGCCTCCTTACAGACACACAGATCAAGAGTTGCGGGGGCCGAAGCCCTGAGGAAAGGGAGATGTTGAAGGCAACTTCAGCAATTCTAGAACCAAAAAGAGAAGTTGAACTAGCAACTGACCCAGATGTAGTAAAATATAGGTAGTTTTGCCTTCAGTAGCCCTCTCTCTAATGAAGTTACTGACCATACTAACTTAATTTGACTGTCTTGTACTTATTCTCTTCTAGTCTTGTTAAGTTAGCATATACTGACATAACTAAATACACAATATTCCTTCAAAGTAGAGTTTGCCTTTCAAATTTTACCCAGGGTCTCCTAGAGCACAGCCCTGATGAAAAAAAAGAAAAATAAGCAGGAAGCTTCAGAACATTCCCACACCCACACCACTCATTCTCCCATCCTCAAAGTCCTCCATAATTTCCTCTGTATGTACTAATTTATTGGAAGAGCTCCTGTGCTAACCAAAGATCAGAGTCCAGCAAATACACTAGCCTATTCCCTCTTGCAACCTAAACAAGCAAATGAGCTCTCAGCTGCCAGCCCATCCAAGCCCTAACCAAGGAGTACCTACACCAGTCTCTCTTTTTTTTTAATTTTTTGTTTTGTGTTTTTTTCCTCTCATTAAGAAAGAATTAGAAACCACATTTCCCAACCTCCTCTGAAAGTTTTTAGCCTAAGTCAATTCATCTGCATCCAACTGCCCCAGCTCTGAGCCCTCACTGGAAGGAGACTCTGAACTCCTGGCTGAAGTTGAACTCAAGCAAACCGCAGAGCTGTGTGGCCCAGCAGCAGCTTCGCCCCTCAAAAAAGGTACTGAATATATTTGGCACTCCCTCCTCAGAAAATCCACAAACTGCTAATGACATGCAGAAACTAGGGATGGGACTGGCCCTTCGATTTCCTTCTGCAGTATTTATGGAAGCTCAGGCAGATATTTGTCCAAACTTTGGAAACCCTCCTAAATTCTTCTTTGTTTTTCTTCCAAAAAAATAGTGAGGCATTTATTTTTATTAGCCTTCTGTTTTCAAGCCCTTATGGTTCCCATTTTCAAGTTTATGAGCTAGAATCTTTTTATTCCTGAATGGAAGCTGGGTTTCTAATAGAATCACATGGACTCAGGAGGTGGGACTTCACAAAAATCCCCTAAATATTGTGAGGTTTGGGCAAGTTGGCAGCCCTGGGCCCACCCTCAAAGCAGAGGATCCCTGGGGAGCTGCAGTACAGCAGCCCATCTGCACCAGGCCCCACCAACCCTCCCCAGCTCTGTTCCAGCCCAGACTCGCTGCCAGACACTCCCTGGGGCTGGCACTCTCTCAGATTCTCTTTCAAAAGAGATTCCCTTCTGCAGATCCTTTCAGAGCATGCACTGCTGTTCCACCCTGTGCTCATTCTTCTCAGTTCCTCTCTCTGGCCAGAGCAGTAACTCTGTATCATCCCAGTTCCTCCCCTCACGCGGCGAAGGCAGGACCAACTCCCATCCCATTCCCACTGTCCTTAGTCTATGAATGGTGTCACTTAAAACAGGAGTGAATAGTGTCATTTGGGTTCCCACTCTGTACTCAAATCTGAAAAAACAGTGCCCGCGGTTCACCAGAGGCAAAAGCACAGATGAAGGGTAGGCGGGCACACAGCACAATGTTCTGCCATGCCTGGAGAAAAGCTGTGCAGCAACTTAGTTCGCCTTTCCACTGCACAGTCACATTCTCTGTGCCTAAATTTGAAAATCAAAACTGCAGACACCGGGAAGGTCGGCAGACACTCTTCTGCTGAGATCGCATGGACTAATCAGTTAATGAAAGATCTGTGAAGGGATATGAGACCACCAGCGGGATAGAGAATGGGGAGAGTGCAAAGGCAGGCATTCACTAAGAAAGAAAAGGAGCATAGCTCTTTCAGCTCTTCCTAACAGGGTAAGTTCTCCTTATACCTCAGGAAGCACAATGGGGCTCCAGTCACCAAGATGCAATCCCAGAGTTACCGTACCTGCCACCATGATCCCTCCTTGGAATGCTAAAAACTTTGTACTCTAATGTGTAGCAGAAGAGCAATTATCCTGATATTAAGCTACCCAGGAGGTGGATTTCCGGTAGAACAGAGACTGTTTAGTGTGCAGACGTATCCTCAGTCTACAGAAAACGTAAGAATTAAGAGACAATCAGATTCTGTCCATGGACTAGCAGATGATGATAGCATGATCTGAGCCACTGTTTATGTACCTTTTCTCCTCTCCCTCTAATCCGTTTCCACCACAATCTCCTGTCACTGTCTCTAACTGTACATAAGCACAGGACGAAATCCACTGTAGACTTGCTATTACAATGGGGTTCTAGACTCTGCTATCAAACAGGTCACAATATTCTCTCAGAAACAGCACAGAAATTGTTAATGACAGTACAGGGGTGCATATATTCAACTTCCCCACCATGCTTTCCCAATGAATGATAAATTTTTACTTTGATCATGAGGAATTACACAAACTCTCATGGCAACATGGGCACCAAGAGGACACAACACGCAAATCTTCAGAAAGCAAAAGTGATTTTTTTTGATGCTGAGGATACATCTGAATGCCCCATCGCTACTCTTCCAGGACATAAAAATTGAAGCTAATTTTATGTTTAGCCACTTCTATGCTTATGTTTTACTGAGATGCAAGCAATGTGCTTTGATTAAGAACAGTTTGAAAACTAAATAATCACAGCAAGGAGGGAGGACTACATGTTTACCTGCTGGTCACATCTCAGCTCATTCATTTGAAATGAACAAAGAAACAACTGATTCTTCAAATCTACATCTAACTTCAAAATCAGCTTTTTCATTCCCCTTCCTTTTACGTCAAAGATTTTTGTCTGCTCAGTATAGGAGCAATCAGGCAAAATTTGGTATTAGCTTTAGGAAACCTACATGGAATCAGTAGGTCACAAAATTTTCAATTCCTGGAAACGGCAGAGAGACAAAAGACATGTGGCACAGCCGTGTTCTAAGATCTAATAACAGTCCTTCCATTCGCTTGTGCCACGGCAAAATCTTAACTAAAACTTCATCTTGACAATGTTTCCTAAACTTTGACTGCTTGACTTGGCAGCCGGGACCGGTTTTTAACACAGCCATTCATAGGTCTCAACACACACTTCAGAAGAGCGTATTTGCTGCATCACCGGGGAAGTTGGTTCCCTGTTTCCAAAGCAGGTGTCTTTCATTTCTCTAGAAAACCACGCAGCTCTAGTCTTTTTGGAGCCCTACGGAGTGTGCCAGGAGTAAGGGAGGCGGCAGCTAAGCCAAGGCCCGCGTCCCCCCCGCGGGTCCCGCAGCGGCAGGAGCG